>NW_026865181.1:0-292590 GCF_026571515.1 Ruditapes philippinarum
ATACTGACATCGTGTGGTGTACATAAATTCATTTATGATTTGCTTTTACGTCACACAGACACGACCCCCACCCCTGCTAGTAAACATATAAGACACTGTGGGAACAAATCCCATCAGGTCTTTGGATGGAAGCTATCGAGCTTTTTTTGGGCTATCGGTGGTTATACTTACGTGCCGTTCGAGCCTGAAATAATGCACGAACGGACACCTGAGGTCATCCTAGGCCAGTAAAGCTGGGATGTAATCATATGATTTTCCGGTGTGACTTTATACCCAACAATAACAAATAAAAATGTTCTGATCTGTTCTTGTACATCCTATTGCGTCGTTTAGCATTTGTAATAGGTCATAGTAAATCACCTTACCGAAGGATGTGGTGCGAATAAGCCTATTTTATGCATCAGATCTTGTTTGCTTAATTCCCATATACAGCTTTCTTTACAAAATGTTCAAACTTTGAACAATGTACAGCGTATCAAGTAGTATTTTATCGCGCCTTATGTTTACAAATGTATCACTAAACACGAAATAAAAACATAACAATCGCATACCGCAGGGTATATCGTGTATCCAAAGGGTTCATGACCTTTTTTATAGTGATAGAAAAATTCATGCAGAATTGTGAACGTTTATCTAAGTTGTATCGAAGTTTGATTTTAGATCATTCCTAGTCATGTACAGGTTTGGAATATGTTACCACCACCATCACCATCGTCATCATCATCATCATCAGCAGCAGCAGCAGCAGCAACAACAACAATAATAAAAACTTCAACAACTCCTTTCACGTGCACCAACATTTTTCTCTGTCCTTCTGTCCTTTTGACTACTTTTTAAAATATCTCGAAGTATATATTTGTTTCACGAAAACTCAGGGTAAATTCATGTATTTAAAAACGATACAAAAATATATAGAAGTGTTTTAACAAGGATTTTCAGCTTGAAAACCCCAACTTCCTACAAATATTTACTGAAGAATAATGTATCTATTATATTTTGGCATAATTTTATGACAACATTTCGGTTTTATTATTTTACAGTCAGCAAAAATTACTACTTAAATTGCATTGTTTTTTCTTTGACTTGCTTTATAAATTTTATATGTAAACATTATTACAGGAAATTGGATCTAGTAGACAATTCGGAAAATCTCCGATTACCAAATACGGAAATGTCCGAAAAGTTGGAAAGGCCTAAATTACTTTTATTATTGTATAGCAAACATGAACGTTAAACAATATAGGAGTTTCATAACTTGACCTTCATATACGGAACGGTCATTTCTAATTATCAGAGTAATTTGTATCAGCTTTTAGGACAGGATATAAAATTGAAAAATAGTTAAAGCAGTATTTTTGAAAAGCAAAATCAATTTAACTTCTGCCCATGATGTCCGCAAGCATGGTTTTATCTATGTACATTTGTAGAAATGTGGATACTTGTCAATTTATAGCGCAATAAAAACTTCGTTGATAATTGACAATAGGCTATAAATATAGGACAGTTAATAGACATAAATACTAGGGATGTCAACAATTACTTAAAATAGATCAATAATTTGTTTAGGGCGTTCTTTAACACTATCTTCCAGCAATTTTCTCTTTATAAACCTTTGTATTGAAATAAACAAAAGTGATCCCGCGGAGATCCATTTTGGCCACATATTTGTGTCAATGTTAGGTCAAATCTAACTTACGCCAACAATTTCATTCAGGGCATTAATTAAACAGTACTAATTAAGTAAGTGTTTGATGAAACGCATACATAAGGCTTATTTCAGTACAGTCCCCTTTAGTTGAATGATATGAGCCGCGTGACGACAAAACCAACATAATGGGTTTGCGACCAGCATGGATCCAGACCAGCTTGCGCATTCGCGCAGTCTGATCAGGATCCATGCTGTTCGCTATCAGTTTCTCTACTTGTTATAGAGTTTGTAAGCGAACAGCATGGATCTAGATCAGACTGCGCGGATGCGCAGGCTGGTCTGGATCCATGCTGGTCGCAAACCCATTATGTTGGTTTTGTCGTGACGCGGCTCATATACATTATGTGAACCACTCACGTGTCTGCTTACTGGAAACTCACCAGTTCTGCTGCCATATGAGTGTCATATGCCCAATTCGTGACAACAGTACTAGGGGTTCCAACCAACAGTTCTCAACTTACATTAGTCGAATATTTCAATGTTAACCTTTCTTCGTTCGCTATAATAATGAAATCATGTTTTTGTTCAAGTTTGAAATTATGGCCTTACATTCGCTTAATTATTTAAATATTCCTTCATATTACTGATGAAATCTAGAATATGAAATCAGTTTCTCTTAATGAATATGTCGAGTGATCACATTTCAGTGTATTTGTGATTATTGGTACTGATATACTCACATCTTTCTGAATTCATTTGAACGTAAGTACTGACTATACTAAGACCGTAGTGTTTTTTATTGTCATATCAAGGAAAACATTGGCAGGGAGAGATATACGAAACTTGAGTCGTAATGTAAATATATGGACAAATAAAAAATAAACCGTTCAATTTGTTTTTGGTAATCCAATAAATAATGGTATTACCATTGTCAAAAGCATCATAATTCTCATAATCATTTCACTTCTCGTAGACATAACAGTTCTCATAAAAATCACAATTCTCATAAACATCAATATTCTCATAAACATCACCATTCCAAGATACATCACAAATCTTATAAACATTTCAATTATCATATACATCAACAGATGTCTTATAAATATCAACATAACTTTACCAGTTTCATAAATATCATCATTTTCTGTTCTAAAAAAGTAAACATTATCGTTCCAATTAACATTACCGTCCTCATTAACATAAATAAATACCTCTCTTAAATTAGGTAAGTGCAGATCTTGATAGTATTTGAAATATGAGACAAGTACCGTAAAGTACTATTTGAATGTCGTTGGACATGACATGGCATCAGATTTTGGTCAACAATACCATAAGAACACTGGGCATTTTAATGATTAACTACATGCAGTGACAAAAATTTACTCACAGAAGTCCATTTGTTGTTTTGTGTATCCTTCCGCCGCCCCTGAATCTTTTTCTTTATCATCTTTTTTGGTGGAATCAGTATGTTTTCCATGATGACTATGCTGCTTGCCGAATATTTTGTGGATAATATCCGCCATAGTGGACGGATTCCTTGAGCTGTTTTAAAATTCCACCTCAAACTTGTTTCCCTGAAAAATGTATGAATGTATTTTAAACTTTGTTTAAAGTGTTTTCTTAAAGGTAGCGTTTAAAATGTTAAACTTAAACTTAAATAAAGTGACCCCTCTATATCTCCGCTATGCACACAATAAATAGTCCATCTATTGATATTTGTCGTATACACGATGGACGCTACATTATCGTACTTATTGTATGATTTAGCAGGCGTTTATATAAAGACCTGCCTGATGTTCTTACAATTAGGTAGTTTAAAACCTGTGGATAACAATTCTTCAATAATTGACCTCGATTTGAAACATGTACTATATTTTACAAATAAACATTTGTATTAGTAACAATTCGACACCATTTAAGATATTTTATTTATAATACGAGTAGTATCTAACAAATTAATTATTGTTCTCAAGCAGCAAGAAACATCATATTAAACTAGGATACTAAAATTCATATTCACGCATAGCTCATCTACAAGAGTACAGTCAAACATGTAATTAAAGTCCATCTATTAATTATAGAGATATACTTTGTGGTGTTTATAGAGACAAGTGGTCTGTATTTAGAGGTATAAACACTGTGATCAAAAATTAAAAGAAAAGTAATGGTCGTGGTTTTTGTTAAACGAGTGGTTTTTGACACATACAATGAGAAAATAAAAGCTTATTCTAAATTTATTATCAAAATTATCAAACTGAAAATCAATTTTATCAGCAATATTTTACTATGGTTTTCAATTGTCAAAATTATGATAAACTGAGCAATTGGTGAGGGGCTCGACAAATAGGCCATATAGAGGTCGGAAAAAATTGTCTTAGTGTTATTATATATAAAAATACATTAATAAATCGTATAGATTCGGAAAAATTATCATTTCCGTGTCATATATATGCAGAAAACGTTCTGTTGATGGGTCATTTATATGACACGGAAAGTAACGACAGTTGTCGGACTTTAACGAGCTGACGATCGGCATTGTACAATATGGTAATTATCGTAAGTAGGGCAAATAAACCAAATAAACAACCACACCTGTTTATGAAAGAGACAATCATGAATGTCAAATATATGCATTAAAGCATCGGTTGAATTAATATGTCAGTCAGAAGGCCACGGACAGTGGTTGTACTACTATAGAGCTATTTAAGTTTGCACGGTCCATGCCAGTGTCAGGACTGATAATATTACATGCTCAATATTGAAATCCCTTAAAGTAACACGCATCGAAATTCATGTTATCTTTATTTAAAGAAAATAAAGTTATTTTAATAACAACAATACTGATGTGTAATAAAATATTTTTAAAATAATAGTTATGTCATAGCACTTTCCCCTTTAGATAATCAAACTGGGCCATTTTACATTTTGCATGTGATATACATTGTGGATATTTGTATTTATACAAATTGATGCATGTTTGATTTTTTGCTCATCTGTAGGCGTGCACCTTTAGATAAACAATGGGAAGTTTTAAATATAAAGCATTAGAATCGCACTAAATCAGTGTTGTTCGGTGTTTTCATAATTTTGTAACATTTTCTTATTTCATTTTCATTAGGTACAGAATTTCTAAAAAGCAGAATCTACTTTCTGAATAAGCCTGGTAAGCTCCGTAAAACACTATTTCCGCAATAACATTTAGCACCAATAACCTTTGGGGTAAAAAGCTAATTATTACGAAGAATTATAGGTAAGCATAGCATTTTAGGGGTTAGTTTAGTTAGTTTAAACATATGTTATTACATTAAATACATGTTTACAAACATATCATACAAATAATGAGTATTATATATCAAAATGCAAATGGGTTGGGCCACAAGTTCTTACAACATTAGATTAAGCCCTTCCCAAAAAGGGGTTCGAATTCTTATTTTTGGGGCTCAGGGAAAAAAGCGGTAATATTTGATTATTCGGGAGAGAAAGGAAGGAAATGTGACGAAATTAAGGTTAAATCTTGTACAAATTGCAAACATTCTATGCCTATATTTCTAATACGAAGCTTTAGTTGTGTTAAATGTGGTTCAGAACAGATACACTTTAGAATTTGTTAAATAAGATTAAACTTTATCAATTCAAACGATATTAGCCGGACAAGTAGACCTAAATAATGTACAAACAAACCTTTGAAACTTTAAATACGAAAATATACTTGATATATTTGCGGCATATTCATTGTTTGCATTGCCTATAAAAACTATCCTTTCAGTTACTTAAAATATTTAAATGACGTCATAACAATTGTCGTAAAATGTAATTAATGTCAATTGTCACTTAAAAGTATATGTAAACGTGCCTTATTTACATATATTCTTTATTATAGTAAAGTGTTTTTATAAAGTCACCATCAGTAAACCATTAGGACAGGACGCCAATTTGCTCTCGTATTTATAAAAGTTGTAACACTGTTGTTAATTTGAAACTTCAGTATTTCCGACTTTCTTCGCCATTACCACAATTATGTTTTTCTTTAAAGCTAATTCAATTAAAGTGACATTATTACCATCCAAGTGTGAATGGTCAGTGAACAGGTTAGATTAAAATAATTTGCAATTTTGCCATAATTCTGTTCAATTTTATATTTTACGACGACAAAAAGTATCAATTATCCATCCTTTTGAAATATATTACTAATTCAACTTAACATGACAGCGAAAAATAAGCATAATGTCACTTTAAGAGCATTTGTTTTTTGTTTTATGGATCACATCTGGCGATTTCAAATCTTAGGATCATTCAACTCCACTCTCCCCACAAGACACTTGAAAAACTGGTATCCCATATGTTTTGCGCACATGTTATTATAAAATGTAACATAATAATCTGTGCTTTTTTTAATAAAGATTATGTTCAGTTCTGTGTATGTTGATAATTTCGTTAAAAAACGAGTGAAGTTTCATTTATCTCCACCACTTATATAAGTGATGTATGAGAAGAAGTTGGAAGAGAAAATAATTTTAGCTATGATACTAGTAATGCTTCTATCTTTGTACAAAAACAATTTTTCAAATACATGGAACGGGATTCGAAGCATTTTACTCCTTGCAAACAAACTGCCTATATGGTTATAAAGAAAAATGTAAAAACAAACCAAATGATTCAGTGTAGGGTGTAAAATGTGGCAGCATGACCGATTGATAAACGTGTCAGACTAGAAAACTAAGGATCGCTACCCGCTTGGGTTCAAACTCCCTTAAGGGCAAACCGTTGTTTCCTTGCACTCATTTCTAAGTACTGAAGCGGATTCGAGAGGGTTTGTCTATAAGCTTATAGCTTCCTTCACATATTCGAAACTTAAATAAACTTGTATAAAAACAGTATCTAGGAATTTAACTTTTTGAAATAACAGCAAATTATTGATCACGTGACAGGTAGATATGGGCGATTATAGTTTCATGTTTAAAAACATTTTTATAAAAATGTATTGATTATTAATCGATATTTAATGCATGTATTGTATATCAATCTGTCTCGATTTCAGGTTTAAATGAGATGAGCTAAAAGCTTAAATACCACCAGTACTATAAAATTCCCCTTGGATTCACAATTGCTCAAAATCAGTCCTGTCTAAGATGCACGTAACTATGTTTATGTACTTTTGGACAATTTCAGGTTAATTTGTATAAAAACCTTACACGTTTTTACTTTGATGTTAATGAATAAGACAGGAAAGAATGTGACATGTATGCTGAAACAAGTATTTTAACAATGTTTCTCTTATTGTATGACAGTGATGTTTTTTTCGTAGAGTATAATTCTACAAGGTTGATGAACAGCTCACGTATCACAAGGATTACAAAAAGTGATAGATTGTCGGGAAGTGTCTGTCAAGTGAATGCTAAATACAACGTTATATCATATTGTCTTTTTTTCTCTTCAAATAACAATGTTTGTACATTCTGAAAACATTCTGAAAATGTCTATCAAACTTGGTCAATTTTTGACAGAAAAGAAAAAGAGAAAATAGTATTAAGGTATGCTTAAGCCGGTGCTAGGGGGCATGGATAATACCACTTGTTCACCACTTCTATTTTTGAACAGGCTTAAAGAAAGTGAGCATGCAATCTTTTCAATTTTGCCATATTTGGGAACCATTACAGTTTCCATTTTATTAAATTTTCCATGAATTTGTAGAATACTGATAGAATCCATTATTAATTTAAAAATATTTCAATAATTGAGCGGTTAAATAGGCAGCAACAATAAGGAATCTTGGTTAACTTAAATAATTCGAAAAGTTTAACTGTTGTCTCTAGATCTATAAACATAAACTAATACCCCTGGAGCATGTTTGACCATATGAAACTTAGGGCCGTAATTTCTAAAGATTAATGTAAATGAATACGACGTTTCTTTCTTATTTCAGAGAAATATATCAAATGTTTATATTCATTTTAATCATATGTTATACAAGCATCCGTCACACTGTGACTACATCAATGCTACATGTCAGGCAAACAAGTTATACGTAGTATTATCAAAAGAGACAAATAAAGAAAAAGGTATAAGTAAAAAAAATGTACAGTACATACAATACCGGTAAATATTAAGACTATATAGTTACTCCTTATAATGAAATTTCATTGACCTTATCAAATCTGTAACAATTTAACCTTACGGAAAATCTAACAGTAATGACAAGCCATCAGCTTAACCTGTATCAAACTATCTTTGTTCCTGTTAAAACGTCAATCAACGTTATTCGACGCTAGTTTCTATATTGATTTATACTTTCTGAATCACCTTTGATTTATAAGGTGATAAAATTATAATAAATCAAAGCAATCATACTGGTGATATCAACGAAACATTTATAGTACGTGGTAATACATCATTCGAGCTAGATAGCTTCTTTTATATCGTGATGCAATGTTGTTAACGAAAATAGATCAGTGTCTCATTAAAGGCCCATTACGTCTCGGATATGGTGATATTCTCATTTTCCAAAAGCTTTTTATTTTTGATGTCTTGTAAAAGTTTTTAAAAAGTTACTCATTGGTCAAATAACTAAGCCATCGTTTGCTTCCTTTGCGTAACGGCAATAAGTACAGTTTTTGCGATTTAATATTTAGCATGGAAGTCTAAATACCACTTTGTTTACATTTTGATACCTAGTATCAGAAATTATTTCATATTAAACAGTATTTACTTCAGGTGATAAGCATCTTTAATGTTCTGATTCAATGATTACAGCATTATAAAACGCATGTTTGCCCTGTCAACAGATTGAAAAAATATTTATTTCTGAGGATTAATGTGCCTTAAACCTCAAACCTGCTAAATGTTTGTAATAGATTCGTCCAGTTTTGATTTTGGAACAGGCCATTCAAAGTTCAAGGGATTTCAATATCAAAGCCAATTGTATACAGCCTTATCAGAATGCGCGGATGTGCTGGTTAGCCTGGCTTTATACTGGTGGCAGAGGCCTATCATTTCCGGTTCGAGCTTCTCTGACAAGTTACATGATTAAGACATCAAATATGTAAACAACTCTCAATATAAATATTTAAAACATACTCTTAATATAACGACATTTTATGACCGACTGTTATTTGTCTGTGAATAAGAATTGTATCAAGCAATTGTTTCACCATACATATTTACATAATTAATGCAAATAAGGTAAACAATAATTAATCAGACGAAACTATACCAAAGTCGTGTGATGCATTATTGCAAATCTGTTCAATTACTTGCAGACTATAGTTTCTATAAATATTGGCTTTTGCACTCCAGTAACAGCTGTAATTAGCTTCTATCTATCATCGCATAATTTGTCTCCAGTTAATCCTCATTACAAGAATAATGCATTTTGCAGATGATCAATTAGAAATCCAACTTTTACAAGTATTATACACGTGAATACCGTGCAATATAATTTATTAATGCATTCATTGAAAAAGATACAGCAAAAGATGCTGAATAAATCGAATCGTAGTCAATAATACTAAAAGACGTTCAAATATAGTTCGAGCCGGTTTTTTATCATGTCAATTGCCTGATACAAGTAAAATCCTCATTTCAAAAGCTAGTGTGAGTTCCAAAAAGGAAATAGTTTCCTGTCGAAATTCTGAACCAGCGGCGATTAAAAAGAAGTTCTCTGCGGATGTCTGACGGTCATAATCACCCTATACATGTATCAAAGGTACTGGTATGGCAATTAACAGAGTTTAAGGCATTTATGAAGATTGCTTCATCTTATTAGCCATTAGTCTGTTGAATTTGTGAGATTGATAAGCCATGCTTTGAATTAGAAACAGTTCATCTGAAGATTAATGTATTTTGAGAACAACATATATATCATATAACACAATTGACCTACCAACAGTATATAGCATGATCCGACTGCACGAACATGCCGGCTGGCCTGGGTTCTATATTGAAAAACGATTATCGCTTCCGAATCAATACATCTATCGAAGATATGACGTTGCAATATGTTTATAGCAGCACATATGTACAGTTTTTAAGAGACAGAAGGGAGGGGCAGAGAAAAGCATTTGTAACGGTATATAGCATTTGCAGCCACTTATCAATTAATTACCTAACACTGATATTTACAGCAATGAGGAATTCAGAGATAATTATATATTACCAATTTACTGGTATTATCAGGTAGGTTTTATATCCCATGATTACGAAAAACTGACGAATACAATTACAGATAGTCTGTCTTTATTGACAATGTCAACTAAATTGATCATCACACCCAATATATATATATAGCGCTATCACACAGATTATCTTATCTTCAAGAGTATACCTAGATGTTATACAATTATATTGTTCATAATAAAACTCGCCTTATCCATTAGCATTATAAATGCAATAAACATCGAATGTTTGAAAATAAAATATTGGTCAAAGTTTATTAAAAATTTCGGTACACGATTCGATAAAAGTACATACATATTTGGTTAACTACGTCAATACCCGAATCTTTTGTCTAATTTTCAATCGTATATACATGTGTAATCAGTTCAATAAAGACAAATGTCGACATTTTGTCTTCTTTGTCATTATTTTTACTTTTCAGTCGCAAAGTCGACCCTACGTCATACTTCGGACAGGACAACACACATCACATTAAGGCTAATCACAACTTTTCAGTTCTTTAGTCATTCATTGGTTAGAACAAAAGCACAAGACTGTGAAAAAATCACAACTTTTTGGCCCGCTTTAGTCAGAACAACAAACACAGGAGGGTAGAAAATCAAAACCAAACATCGGTAAGAACAACGAAGATAAGACTAGATAAAATCAGCAGAACCTCCTTTGCTGAAAAAAGTAGAAACAAGGCCTAAATTTCGAACCATTTTTAATGCAAATCATCAGTTTGGATATTGGAGTAATTGTTTCCGGAGCCTAGCATCATGTCATGTCGTTATGGACATTTTTGGTCGTCGGTGACGTTAGATTTAGAAGTTGTAATTGTATCACATAAAATATAACATGACATGCTTGAATTGATTAAAGCAGGCGTTCAAGATGGCGATGCGTAATACAAAATATTATTTATAATTATTAATATGGAATAAACTGATAGAATAAAAAATATTTATTTTCATGGACTGTCGTAAAATATCATGATATTTATTAACAAAAAAGTGTCGTCTGATAGATCTTACAACCGTGTACAAATTATGCTGAGACAGCATTAACTCATTTCAAACATTCATCAGTTGCTATGGTGATATTTTATTGTCATATTTCATTTTTTTTTTAAAGCATTTTACCAAAGGAACTGTTTAATAAGTCCCAAGATGATACTTTTTCTGGATTTAGGTAATATAGTATTATATTTAGAGCTTAAAAATTGAAGAACAAAATCAATGCAATGTGTTTTTGAATGTGTACGACTAATTTAGGACCAAGTTCAAATATGAGCAAACGATAATTGTATTTTTTTCGTCCGTAAGCTGTTTGTTTTCACATTGACTTCCGGTATAAATATATGGGCTATATGCTATTCTTTTTCCGATATTTACCGGACAGGACATTCGTGTGGTTTGTCATTGCTAAAAATGAAAAAAATATTATGAATGCTGAAGTTAAAGTTGTGTTAATTTTTATTTGGGCACGAATAGACATATTAAATGTATTTGATAGAATATATAAATTGCTTTTCTATCTGTTTTTTTATCCCGAGCACATCGGAATAATTCAAATTAATAGAAGACTAAACTGTTATCTAGCAGTAGTTTCACTGAACTCATTGCGACCGAGAATATTTTACCAACATCAAGCATCTTTTCATGCTTCTATTTTCAGCACCATAATGCGTGATTGCTTGTGCATCGTCATCCCACGTGCATGCATTACAACTCGACAAACAAAACATTAAAATGTCGCACAAGAATGCATAAATGAATAAATGAAGCACCGATATAAATACAAGTATCAAACTGTTAATTTTGCTTGTATTCGAATCTACCTTTAACTGACATACCGACTTTATTAACAACATTTTACATTTATGACAACATTGTTTTTGTTTTTACGTAGATTCACACGAAAACTTTGCCACATAAATGTACACAATATTCGCGTGATTTCAGATAAAAAAAGACTGGGTTTAGCTTTATATATCCTAGATCAACCACGAATCATCTCTATGAGAATGAGGGACATCACTGTGAACAATGACGGAGAAATGATTCAAAAAATTACCGGCGAAAGCTTGTGGTCAGGACCACACATCCTCTTAATGAGACGCTAAGTTCATGTACTGAAACGTTGAAACTTTGAAGCTGCACCGCCTTCATTAATATTTTAAATGTATTTTACCTCGGACAAATGTGAATGTATGTATGATGTCTTGTTCGTACAATATTAACAATAAGTACAATGTGTACTATTCTAGAAATTTATTTGTACTTAACTCGTACTTATACATTAGAAGAAAATGCTTTTATGGATTGTAAAGGCAAAGAAAAATGAGGCAAAGTCGAGGTTTCCACAATTCTCACTGGTAAAGCCACTTTAAAAACTTTATTTGTAAAGACAGTTTACAGATTAGTTCTGTAGTTGGCCCAATAGATGTTAAAACTTCAAATTGTATAAAGTCAAGATATGTGGCCTACCGAATTCTAAATTATTGAAATCATTTTCTTTATAAAAAAAACTATACATATCATAGTTTAGATAGATACACGGTCGAAAATTTACCTTTTGTCTTGAAAAGTTTCCTCGTAAAAACACAACTGATTTCAATTATTCAAGTCACTTAAAACATGTTTTTATAATGTATGAATGACAAGGAACATTAGAGAACTACTCTAAATCATTCATAAGTGTATTTCTCGTATATTTATCTAATCTTACGTTCAGCGAACATGAAAAAAAAATGCATGCATTTTGATGGCAAACTGTAGATAAATAGAACACGTTTAAAAGGCCATTTGCAAATGTATAAAAGAAATTTAGGCAACTTCTGGATGTGATTTAATTAAGTGTAAGGTCTCCTTAAACAATTTTATAGTATATAGTATACGGAATGAATAATAAACCAAATAAATGGTACAATGTAACTACAAAACTGATATTAAGTATATTTCTTAGGCAGTCATGTTAAATTAAGTGGAAATTATATATACTAAAATGTAGCGTGCCATTTTTGAGGTATTCCATCATTTACTTACTTTTTGAAAGTCAGCACATTTCACAATTTTCCTCTCCTAATGTAGTGTTAGAATGCTTTGAGAGTCTCCTTTCAGTATTACGAAATATACCGGGAATGAACAAGCTTTTGAAGGATGTATCTGACAAAAATTACAACTCCGATATATATGTGGAAAAGAAAAGAAATGAAATTAAGAAAATCACCCCCAAAATGTTCAAATCAAAGCACAGAAGGCGCTGAATTTGTTTGGGTCTCAGAATGTCAGAAAGGTGAAGGTTGTGAGATTATAAAACAATTTGTTTTTGTATTGTGCAACCAATGCTTTCCAGCGTTTTAATTGTAGTAGATTGGCTATAAGACTACTTGCAACACTGATATTCAATCCAATGTTTATTTGATTTAAACAATTTAAAAAAAAATGAGTTGCCTTAACTGGGATTTGAACTCCAGACCTCTCGCTTCCTCAGCGAGCGCGCAAACCCCTCGACCACGGTGGATTTATATGTGAACGGCCTGAAGAAAACCATATTATTCTAAATTAGGGTTTGTAACGGCGCTATGTGTAAATAATCATGGCTCTTACTATAAGCATGTATATCTATAAAGAATAAAACAATATTAGAAATCTTCGACCATTCGGGAATTATTTTGCTTGAAAATTAATGCGCCTGTCATGTGACCATATTTACGCAGTGATCTCCCCTGAATTTTTCGGCCTAGTAGGTACATATAAAGGGAAGTAACCGCTTCAAAAAAGCGGACTACTTTCGGCATTTGCAATTAACAGCATTAGAGTCCGAACTTTCGCTACCATTATTTGTTTGGTCTGACGACCCAAAAAAATAAAAATGAATCCTTAATAAACCGGATTAAATTAAATGTATACCGATAATGTGTTTTAATCTGATCGACAATTACCGGTAACTTACATTCTCTACAATTTATTCGTGAATGATAAGTTATCGAACTTCAATTATTTCTTATCAGTGAAAGTTAGCATACCGTTAATATTATTCTACAATGACGACATCACAAATTGATGTAGAATATTTAAGCGACGATCATTAAAATTCAATATGAAATATATAGATAAATTTTAATGATTCAATTCCTCCTCAAATGTATTTATGCCTATGACTTTATCCATTTTTTTCTCGGCAAATTTGGAAGAAAAACAGAACTTTAAAATTCATTTGTGTTACGTTTTGGAGAACTTAAGAATGTTAGGAGAAATGATTCCTACAGTTGCCATTCAAATTCACAACTAGTGAGCGACAATATCTATTGTATAAATGTGTGTTTTTCAATGTATGCCATAATTATAGGATACAATATGCATTCTTTCGCCAACGTAGAAATAGATGTACCTCAAATATCTCAAATTATCACCATTTTCCACATTACAATAAAGTCACATAAAAAGCAATACATCGAAATTGCCCTAAGAAATAGGAAAGCATGCAAATTTAATTTCCCAAATGGCTGAACCGTTTAGAAACCACTTTATCAAATTTGTAGAGAAATCGACATTCTAACAAGATTCTAACGATTACCAGTCGTAACTTAAGGCTTTAAACCAATTCCTAAAGAACGGAAATTACAATACTAACAAAAAGACGGAAAAAGGAAAACTTCGGCTTAAACAAACTCATTTTAAAACAACATTCATTTCTTTTTTATTTGAGCCGCGTCATGACAAAACCAACATAATGGGTTTGTGACCAGCATGGATTTAGACCAGCGTGCGCATCCGCGCAGTCTGATCAGGATCCATGCTGTTCGCTATCAGTTTCTCTACTTGTAATAGAGTTGGTAAGCGAACAGCATGGATCCTGATCAGACTGCGAGGATGCGCAGGCTGGTCTGGATACATGCTGGCCGCAAACCCATTATGTTGGTTTTGTCGTGACGCGGCTCATTTGTTATTTCTCCTTATTTTCGAGACAAAGAGCAGACATCGTAATACAGGCATTTCATTAAGATTATGACCTCCAAATAGTCATGGTTTAAAATGATGAATTAATAAAATAGATGAATAGTACAAAGGATTTTAAACGTTGAAACTACGTAGGAATACATATGGTTATAATGACGTTGACTTGAGAGAAAACTAACAAAAGTATGCAACAGTACATTACATGTAAAGAATGTAACAACTTGTACTTCCGGAATTGAAATATGCCAGATAAAAACAAGGCAAATTCTTAAAATACCATAACATAAAAGAGTGGTTAAAAACAAAAGTTTGAGGTTCAGTTAACAAGTACTTTGAACGCCTAACAGCAAAGTTGAAACTTTAAAAAAGATGGCCAACAACAGAAACTATGGCGTGATATTATGTTGTCCAAGTAAATTGTTGTTAACAAGAATTGAAAATGTATATGTAAATCTATCTTCTACTAAAACTAATTTGATTTGGTATGGAGGATGTCTTGAAAGCCTTCGGAATTAGCAAGAGATACAAATCTACTTACTGTCAAAACACCAATAAAATGACACGCAATATTCCTGCATACTTAGGACAAAAATCATAATTAGGTTAAATTTATCGGGGCGTAGAACTGTGCAGGTCAGAAAAGGCTATTGCACGGATTTTCTGTAAAATTGAAGTTTCGGATATGCTGTACAAGCGCATGGTATTAAAGACAGGGCAGCTTCCTTATACATTAACCAATTTTATTTTAATACTTAAAATGTTAGGGTTGTTGGTTTCAAACCACTTACGCCTAACCGCTGCCGGTTCGAAGTCCAAATGAACTTAACAATTGAAGCATTATGTTAATAACAGTTTAATAGTTTACATATTAAACATAACATACAAAAGCCTGAAATTACATCAAAGCATCAAACATACTTATTCTCCTATTCAATAATTGCGAAGTTAACATGACTTAAATGGCTAAAATTGTCAAAGACTAAATCGGCTAATTTAAACGATAAAAAATCTAAATTAAACTAACTTAACAAACAAATAAGTCTTTTCGCATGTAATCTAATATATACATGATTATGCAACTTTGAACTGTCGAAATAAGAATTTAAATCACACTTGAAAATACTGATTAATACTTTCAGACCACGTGACACACCACCTGTAATTACATATTTTTAAAACACTCTGCTAGGCTTATCAACATTTCAGTTTTGATATAGAGAAACACGATACAACATATAAATCTTCTAAGTTTGTGACGCTGCATAAATATATCATTTTACATGATTAATTTTGAGTTTTTTTCACGGAGATGCAGTTAAATCTATTTTCAAAAAGTAATCTCTGCTTGTTAAATGTTGTTCTTCTAAATAAATCATATATTTGGATTTGCTCCTATTCACAAAGGCTTCCAAAGAATGTACTCAATCTAAAACTGTTCTTCTATATTATAGTCACTTCGCAAAATAAAAAAAGAAAAGTGAAAATTTCGGATCCGGCGGGGGTCTGTTTATAAAGAGATAACGAAAATTACAGCATCTTAAATGCCCATTTCCAGGATATGTATGCAAATTTTAAAAAGAAAAACAACAATATAACAACAACGAAATGAACAACGGGCCAAGATTTCACAAGTCATTGGTGCTCCAAACGTTCAGTATTTAATGTCTCAAACCACCTGTTGACAATGATCTATCACATTAAACGATATACTACATATATCATGTTTATTGCGTAAAGTCACGTATATCTGGCCAAGAAAGAGGTGAGTTTAAATAATAAAATATGCATGACCTTACCGAGCAGACGATAAACGTATCTTTGGTTGACAACTGCGTTATTTACGTTAGAACTGACGTGTACGACGTTATAAATAATGTATAAAAATATACAGTTTTCCTAGAAAAGAACTGATGTCTGGAATAAAGCAAAACAACAATAACATAAACATAAATTTTATATAACAACAAGGCTAATGAATCATGAGGTTTAGTGATATATGAATATATAGATATACAAATATATAGTAACTTATATATATATATATGGATTGTCATTTTACAATGTTGTCCGATAGCACTTAATGAGTGGGTATAAGCCTAAGAGCCAAGGGCCATTTAATCAAATTGTTTGTCCAAATCTAAAACTTACATCAGAGCAAGTATATAGTCTCTCCTTTACAAAAATCCAAATCTTACAAAATTTTGCTTTCACAACGCTTCATAATCTAAGATGGCGCCCAATATGACCGCCGATTTTATGCAAAACGGACAAAAAGTTTGATTGAGTGACCCCTTAGCTCATATTATATTATAGAAAAAAGAAACACATCTTTTAAAGAAGAAGAACACATACAAATACACACGCACACACATACGCACGCGCTTGCACATGTGTGCACCCTAAGAAAAAGATAAAATTCACAAAACAATATAAGTATAACATTTAGCAACCATGGGTCTAAATCTTAATATCTCCAATTAAACTTTTATAATACATTTTAGAGATTGTCGTTTCCAATCAGACATAAACATACATTTTATGTCGGCTGATCTAGGCGATTTTCAGACATATAGCTTATATTCAATGAACTATAATAGTGCGTTTAATTTGAGTGGGGACGTTTGAATAAATGGAGGGAAAAAAGGAACAGACTAATTTGGTTTATAAAAGAGAAAGGTATAAATAGCAGTTTCAGGACGAATTCTTGAGGGACTTCGGTACGTGCCAATTTATCAAAATATACAACGTTGTTTCCAGACATTGTCATTGTTTGCCTCGACAAAACTTTCTTTTTATATGAGCATATTTCAAAGTGAATTACATATTGTTTTAATTAAAACCAATTCCCTATGGTTAAAAGTCCAATACACTATTATTTAAGCATTTTAAAAACTTAGTGTTTCTATGTCTATGGTTAGAAAATAATATTTACATTATGAAAGACCCGTGGGTACATTTCAACTTCGTGAATTCACAATTTTAACTTCGTGAATTAACGTTGTAAACATACGGAATTCAGGATTTCACGATTTCAGCTAAAAAAATTAACAATTTTAGCTTCATGAATTCACGATTTCAACTTCACGATTTAACGATAACAAATTCAAGAATTCACGATTTCAACTTCAAGAATTAACGATTTCAACTTCATGAGTTCACGATTTCAATTTCATGAATTCATGATTTTAACTTTATGAATTCGCCTTAGTGAATGCACAATTTCAACTTTAAATAGTGAATTCTTGAAGTTAAAATCGTGAATTCGTGTAGTTGAAATGTCCCTACCGGTCAGCATTGGTTTGCTGTATTTTCGGCGAAATTAGAATATAAGCAACATCAATGGAAAATTGAAAACAAAACATCCTTCGGGTTATTACGTATTGATACCTAAGCTTGTTAATTTATCAGGAGCGGCTTTCATTCTTGTTTGTAAATATTTCAAGGGTGATAATTGATATTGTGAATCTTTATTATCAGAAAACAAAATATCGGAACAGTATTGCGTGTCCGCATACAGGTATTACTTTTTTGTTTTTTTAGTTTACACAACAGGGATGAGCAAGATAAAAGTGGACAGAGACCGCACTCACAACTTGGTTGCTTGATGGAACTAATCATCATTTACTTCTTTCGCTGAACAAAAAAAAACTATATCAATATTCATGTTATATCATTTGATAATATTATGTCATATGAAATGTTATCAAAATCAATTATGTTATATCAAATGTTTGTTATATAATAAAATCTCATTGAATAATGTTATATTATATAAAATTTTATCTCAGACAATCATGTGATCTTGCAAATCATGTTATCCCGCACAATCATATTATTCATAGTTTCAATAATGTTATCTCATATTTAAAATGTTACCTCACGTAACAATCGTTCATGACTGCAAATATTATAAGCAAACTTTAATGAATTCTATCTACCGAAAAACTGATACGTACAGTGTATATACGAATACATTTGAATTAATTACTTGTCAAGACCTTACGTCAATTTAACTTGGTTACATGTTGTATTTACACAATTGAATGTAAAGAAGGATTCACAAAAAAACGTGTTTAAATACCAGATAAACTTTACGTTTCGCGTTTAAATGTGTAAATAATCATCAGCAAAGCCGGTGGCCAAAATCGTTGTCCATGACAAGTGGTTTTGTCCATAAATGTGTTACGGTTGTTTTGTTGTTATTAATATCCCTAATTTCGTGAAATTTATATATTGTCGGAAGTTTCGTTGAACTTGACCAGGAAAATGAGATAGGAGATAGTTAATTCTTGATTTATATCATTTTCTTGCTATATTAGGCTCAACACCTGGCATTATCATTACTTAAGTCATTTAACAGTACGGGAGTAATACGTTACTACATGCTTGATGGACTCTTAATTTTCCGATATACTAGTCATCCGGCACCTTTTCGGATTAAGTCAGCATTTTCGTTCTTTTTAAAGATTTTTTTTAGATTTGTTTTGTTGGATTTTAAATCACACAAACACAGAACAGGTCATATGGCGACTTTCCGGCTTTACTGGTGGAGGGAGACCTCAGGTGTCCTTTCGTACATTATTTCAGGCACGAATGGGCACCTGAGTAGAATACAGATCAAATGGGCAATAATTTAACCACGATCAACACACTTGTCTGCTCATCATTAGGTACAATAGATCACGAAGAGTGACGAAGATTCTCGAAATTAAACGATTTATTTTTACAGTATTCGTTTAAAAGTTCACAAGTCTAAATCATCTCAGAGGTTGTCTATTCAAAGGTCAAAACAAGTCATATACACGTTTCCTATGTTTTATTTCCTTAAGATAGCCTTTTAATAAATTGAATGTATGTACTCACATAAAAGTGTTTGTTACAATGACAAAAATGAGAAATGAAATCGAGAAACCGTGTTATAGCTATTTCTTTCTGGACAAGTTACTTAAAACATATGTATTCTTTGTTCATATACGCATTTTTTGTGCTTTCATATTTGCCTAAATATTTCATGAACAGAAAAGTATTAAAGCGAATTTACCCCTAGCCTAATGATTTTAAGTTTAAAGTTTGCCTATTCTTTTGCTAGCGACCATGCATGCATGCACCGATTTCCATCAAACGGCTGGAATGTTCCATGACTCCATTCATACAAGCAGCATGTGTTGCTACTGTCATCTTGTTTTATATAATCGATTTATAACGACTTTATTTCATGAACACAGAGATACAAATGCAGACAAACTGTTTTTTAGACAATTATTTTCCATTTTCATTTCATTAGAAATACAGTTGCCTTTTATTCTAATATTTATATTTTAACTATAAAAGTAAATGAGTTTTTGCTGCCTCAAAACGTTTTCCGATAGCAACTAATAAATTGCGGTTCTTGAAGTTTCATTAATTCTGCAAAGGTCAAGGTAACAAGAAAGACAAAGGCAAGACGCTACCACATCATCTGGTGCACCTCTTTTGAAAAGCGTGCTAGTTGCGCAAAAGACAAGATGGATAAAATCATAATAATCTAAAAATAGTAACACCGGACAATATACAGTAATAAAACCGTCCTTTTTGTAGCCTAAATCATAAGCAGTAAATGTTGTTTTGTTAACTCGTTACGTTTTCTAGATGTCATGCGTGCTAAATATGAACACAAAAATAGCCAAATTACATAACAAAAACTAGGGAAAGCCGCATAAAATTACACAAACAAACGCGAAAATAGCACACTGTTGTTGTTGTATATATAAATCACAGTCCTCCATTTCAATTAATTATATTGACGTTTATGAAAAATATCAAACACATTTTTGACTCGAGGCATCAATCTGATTAATTATATTGTAACTGCCACTTACTTTAACTAGATATTTATCGTGGTTACGTATGTCAATAAGTTTCACATAAAAACAATCATTTATAAATATCACTTATATCTGTAATACAAAATGTTTATGAACTTATTTTAAAACTTCATATATGGAAAATGGGTCATAAGATTTCAGTTAAACTATGCTAGGTTAAAAGGTAATATAATTTTGTTTCAATGACATTTGACATTAGTTTATGGTCCTTTTAACTGAACTAAATTAGTTGTACGCAATATAAAACCTATTCATTCATCAACTGCATTTATTCTTAAAGAGAACACAAGTGAGCGTGATAGTTATTGTCCAAAAGATGTGTTCATGCGCAATTTTGTTTTATATTTCTGCTGGTCCTACCATTTGCGAGACTAAAAACCTCCCCTTTTTTAAATACATAAATCAACATATGATCGGATTACATACGAGACTTTTGAAATAAACTTCTTAATGGTTCTGAAGATATATTTATGTTTTTGTTTTCCATATATTCTAGCAGAATAATGAAAATCATATCATTTTATAATAAAGGACAAAAAAAATGTATGTTTAAACAAACCAAATTACATGAATATGTTTTAACATTAAGACATATTAATCTTGTCACTATGTTTTGCATTCCATTTCCGAGGAAAGAGAGAACAGGCGACATGAATCTTAAATATCAGAAAAATTGTAATGAGTATTCCATTTATAAAGTAAAAACTATAGCATTAAGATATGACGTTGCATATGTACAGCATTTATCTACGCTCAGACGAAACAAAATAGTCATATCTTTAAAGTTTTAATATAAGAACGTGAATAAGTCTTACCTAGAAAGCAAAATAACTTAATAATAATCCTGAAATAAACGTTAATCCGAAGAAAATTTACCAAACACACAATATTAAATCCAATTTGAACAAAGTAGTCTTCTTTGTAATATTTAACAGCAAAAACAACGCCCGTTATATGAATTTATGTCATCGTCAGTTGACAGGTTGTTGTATATAATAAAAGCCACTTTATCAAAGGTATATTAACAGTGTTATAAACGGTGTGTATATACTGCCAAGAGATGACCATTTGACAATGCTCCTTGTCAAAGTGTATGTTTTTTATGTACGAATAAAGTCGTCTTGTAGTTTGCCGCATAAAACTGTCTTTTTATTTAAACTAACAGTTAAGAGATCATGACAGTTGTAATAATTATAAGAAGTAAACAAATAAATATAAATGAAGATATTCTGACAGTATTTCTTGGAAAAACCGTCAACAATTATTTCTGAAATTCGGTGAAATACGAAACATTGTATTATATGTTTCGATTGCTTATTTGAAAATAACAAAAAAGAAACAAACCCACATCTATATTGTTGAAGCTATGCTTTTAATGATTACAAATTAAATCACTGGTTGAAAGTGTTACAACTTAACTAACACGGTTGGATAACTTTGATTCATTTTCACTACATTACTAATCTTATCTTAATTAAATTGATGATGCAGATTAAATGGTACCTATATGTATAGTTACTTTTAATTGAATATTTCAACAGGTAAAATAACGTAGCTTTCATCTGGATGTAATATATCCATTATTAAACTCGTTACTTTCCGTGACTTTTTTTGAAATTAAACAAGAGTCAACATGGCATGGATCAATAAAAAACTATGTAAATTGATTAACATAAGACATGAAAGTGACGGAATTTGCCGAATTTATACGAAAGTCTGGCGTAGATGCTACACATTTACAAACGTAAATTTTTTCTCTCTCTCATTGTTAAAACTTCTTGTCTTGACAACTCTGATATATAAAAAGCAAATGAGAGGTAATAATTAACAATTATACTGACATATTAAAGTGGACACTTTGTCGTATTTTCGTGTTTTCGCCGGGCGCCCTGCGGAGTAGAAATACAACAATGCACAACTCAGCCACCATATAAAACCGTTACAACTGACGGACTACTTTTATTTTGAATTTGACCTATCATACATACGCCACTTACTCGATATAAACAACACTATTCATTCTACTGTTCGTCTCCTATGAGGCACAGGTGGCAGTATCAGTGTTTGGACACCCCACCCCTATCTGCCCCTGGACCCCTACTACAACCCTGAAAAAAAAAATAATTCAACACTCTAAGGCTTACCATAAGGTACCAAATACAAAACCACCGATGAAATTATATAAAAAAAAAAAATCCACTATCAAAATTATAGTTATAGAAAGGTGAAAAGCCTACTATATGTTCATTTGCCAAACAATGTGGAACACGGGAAATCGTCGTTTCGGCGACTGAGGCGCATTCCGAAGGCATTTTGCTGCATCATTCATTTACATCAATAAAAAGAACTTGAATTCCACAGCTTACTTAATTCAAGTCTAACGAATATCAATATTCTATCGATTTTTTCTATTTCACGGTAATTTTTTACTTGTCGTTGCCATTTTGGATTCTGATACCTGTGTGTTATACGCGATCTGATTGGACGTCCAATTTGGCTCGTCCAATCAGATCGCGTATTTCAACCCAGGTATCAGACTGCAAAATGGCTACGACAATTCAAAAAATACCGTGAAACAGAAAAAATCGGAATGATAGTGATATTCGTTGGACTTGAATTAGATAAGCTGTGGAATTCTAGTTCTTTTTATTGATGTTAATGAATGATGCAGCGAAATCCCGCCGGAATGCGCCTCAGTCGCCGAAACGACGATTTCCCGTGTTCCACATTGTTTGGCAAATGAACATATAGTAGGCTTTTCACCTTTCTATAACTATAATTTTGATAGTGGAATTTTTTTTTATATAATTCCATCGGTGGTTTTGTATTTGGTAGCTTATAGTAAGCCTTAGAGTGTTGAATTATTTTTTTCAGGGTTGTAGTAGGGGTCCAGGGGCAGATAGGGGTGGGGTGTCCAAACACTGATACTGCCACCTGTGCTATGAGGTTGACATTAAAACGAGATTTTTTGCATGCACGCATTTTAGTAACTTTTTAAACTTTTTATAAATGTAGAAAGTATATAAATTTATATATGACAAAGATAAACTTTAACAATCTCCTGAAATGTATTTTAAATCACTTTAATCATTGGTTATAACTATTTTAATACATTTCCCAACGTTTAAAAAGAGTTTGTTTTTCCCAATGTGTCATTATTATAATTATCAATATTACGGCTCCGATAAATGCTCATTTGGGTCCGTAGTCTTTGGCCAATTAATCCTATAAATGCTATCATCTTTATTTCTAAAAAAACTGTTGGGTTTTGGTTTCCTAGTTTAGTTTCCACTTATTGGCCATATAGATGAACAATCTTTTTCTTCTTTTGCTCTTTGGCGATTGGTATAGTTACAGTGATTTAGTATTTTGTATGGAAGTCAAAAATACCAGTTGGTTTAAGATTAATAAAAGACTTTATCAAGTCATCTTGTCCAGATATTATTTTTGAAGTCAGTTGTTTTTCTTTTTTTTCACTGGAATGCTGTATGTGTCCTTCATCAAGTAAGACAATTATATCAAAATCCAAAAGATGTGCCTAATACATGGGGCATTTCTTTTAGGAACAACCTGCTAGAAATGTTCTTGACAGGAATTTAAAATATTTTTAAACTGTTAATGTATAAAATTTTTATGCATATGCAACATTTAGTTTGATTAACATTTGTGAAAATGTAATTTTTGACTACAAGATATTTACAACAAAATATAGTGTAAATGAAATATACCTGGAAGTTACTTTTACTGTTTTCATGAAGTTTAAACCATTCAAATACAAGTTAAATCAGTACTTTGAAATTTAAAAAAAAAATCATAGATTAATGGATTATTGTAAATTTGTTGGATTTGATAAAGCAAGTCAGTAAAAGTTATTGTTTTATTCAGCATTCCAATGTGTCGTCTGCTGAAAATCTCCCTCCCTGAAATATACATCGTCTGCTACAAATCTCTCTCCCTGAAATAAACACTGCCACGTGCTTCTGTTTACTACTGAAGGTTCATGACCTGTAATGATCACATGGCTCCTCCCAGGGAAATTCAAATTTCAAATTTGACAGCCAGTATTTTTTTCCAGAAATACACTTAACAAAGTTATATTTTGAATAATTTTGGTCAATCTTTATCAAAAATATCTATGCCTACAAACATGCCAAGTGTTGTTTTAATGCATTTGGTAATTAATCTTAAATCTTTGAAAAAGGGTCCCTGAAGTGAAGCATGCATAAAATTAATAAGAAACCTGCCCTAGCGCCATCTGCTGGCTTTTATAGTCCAGTTGGGCCTTACACATAATTGCACGTTTAACGCTTTATTGTTCAACTCTTTTTTTTTACGTGATTTCAATCGTTAAAAAATTTTTAAAAACCTGTTTAATGAAATAAATATAAACTGATACTTGAACTACAGAGACCATTGTGATAACCAATAGTGAGACCAGTGTGATAACCAATAGTGAGACCAATGTGATAACCAATAGTGAGACCAATGTGAATAACCAATAGTGAGACCAGTGTGATAACCCAATAGTGAGTACCAGTGTGATAACCAATAGTGAGACCAGTGTGATAACCAATAGTGAGACCAGTGTGATAACCAATAGTGAGACCAATGTGATAACCAATAGTGAGACCAATGTTATAACCAATAGTGAGACCAATGTTATAACCAATAGTGAGACCAATGTTATAACCAATAGTGAGACCAGTGTTATAACCAATAGTGAGACCAATGTGATAACCAATAGTGAGACCAGTGTGATAAACCAATAGTGAGACCAGTGTGATAACCAATAGTGAGACCAATGTGATAACCAATAGTGAGACCAGTGTGATAACCAATAGTGAGACCAGTGTGATAACCAATAGTGAGACCAATGTGATAACCAATAGTGAGACCAATGTGATAACCAATAGTGAGACCAATGTGATAACCAATAGTGAGACCAATGTGATAACCAATAGTGAGACCAATGTGATAACCAATAGTGAGACCAATGTGATAACCAATAGTGAGACCAATGTGATAACCAATAGTGAGACCAATGTTATAACCAATAGTGAGACCAATGTGATAACCAATAGTGAGACCAATGTGATAACCAATAGTGAGACCAATGTTATAACCAATAGTGAGACCAATGTGATAACCAATAGTGAGACCATTGTGATAACCAATAGTGAGACCAATGTGATAACCAATAGTGAGACCAATGTTATAACCAATAGTGAGACCAATGTGATAACCAATAGTGAGACCATTGTGATAACCAATAGTGAGACCAATGTGATAACCAATAGTGAGACCAGTGTGATAAACCAATAGTGAGACCAGTGTTATCACCAATAGTGTGACCAATGTTATAACCAATAGTGAGACCAATGTGATAACCAATAGTGAGACCATTTGTGATAACCAAATAGTGAGACCAGTGTGATAACAATAGTGAGACCAATGTGATAACCAATATGAGACCAATGTTATAACCAATAGTGAGGACCAGTGTTATAACCAATAGTGAGACCAATGTTATAACAATAGTGAGACCAGTGTGATAACCAATAGTGAGACCAGTGTGATAACCAATAGTGAGACCAGTGTGATAGAACCAATAGTGAGACCAGTGTTATCACCAATAGTGTGACCAATGTTATTAACCAATAGTGAGACCAATGTGATAACCAATAGTGAGACCAGTGTGATAACCAATAGTGAGACCAGTGTGATAACCAATGTTGAGACCAAAGTGATAACCAATAGTGAGACCAATGTTATAACCAATAGAGAGACCAAATGTGATAACCAATAGTGAGGACCAATGTTATAACCAATAGTGAGACCAATGTTTAACCAATAGTGAGACCAGTGTGATAACCAATTAGTGAGACCAGTGTGATAACCAATAGTGAGACCAATGTTATAACCAATAGTGAGACCAGTTGATAACCAATAGTGAGACCAGTGTGATAACCAATAGTGAGACCAGTGTGATAACCAATAGTGAGACCAATGTTATAACAATAGTGAGACCATTGTGATAACCAATAGTGAGACCAGTTGTGATAACCAATAGTGTGACCAATGTTTATAACCAATAGTGAGACAGTGTGATAACCAATAGTGAGACCATTGTGATAACCAATAGTGAGACCAGTGTGATAACCAATAGTGAGACCAATGTTATAACCAATAGTGAGACCAGTGTGATAACCAATAGTGAGACCAGTGTGATAACCAATAGTGAGACCATTGTGATAACCAATAGTGAGACCAATGTGATAACCAATAGTGAGACCAATTTAAACCAATAGTGAGACCAATGTTATAACCAATAGTGAGACCAGTGTTTGATAACCAATAGTGAGACCAATGTTATAACCAATAGTGAGACCAGTGTGATAACCAATAGTGAGACCAATGTTATAACCAATAGTGAGACCAGTGTGATAACCAATAGTGAGACCAGTGTGATAAACAATAGTGAGACCATTGTGATAACCAATAGTGAGACCAATGTGAATAACCAATAGTGAGACCAATGTTATAACCAATAGTGAGACCAATGTTATAACCAATAGTGAGACCAGTGTGATAACCAATAGTGAGACCAATGTTATAACCAATAGTGAGAACCAGTGTGATAACCAATAGTGAGACCATTGTGATAACCAATAGTGAGACCAGTGTGATAACCAATAGTGAGAACCAATGTTATAACCAATAGTGAGACCAATGTGATAACCAATAGTGAGACCAGTGTGATAACCAATAGTGAGACCAATGTTATAACAATAGTGAGACCAATGTTATAACCAATAGTGAGACCAATGGTATAACCAATAAGTGAGACCAGTAGTTGATAAACAATAGTGAGACCAATGTGATAACCAATAGTGAGACCAAATGTGATAACCAATAGTGAGACCAATGTTTATAACCAATAGTGAGACCAATGTTATAACCAATAGTGAGACCAAAGTGATAATTAATAGTGAGACCAAAGTGATAACCAATAGTGAGACCAAAGTAATAAGCAATAGAGAGATCAATGTGATAACCAATAGTGAGACCAAAGTGATAACTAATAGAGAGACCAGTATGATAACCAATAGTGAGACCAGTGTGATATCCAATAGTGAGACCAGTGTGATAACCAATAGTGAGACCAGTGTTATAACCAATAGTGAGACCAAAGTAATAAGCAATAGAGAGATCAATGTGATAACCAATAGTGAGACCAAAGTGATAACTAATAGAGAGACCAGTGTGATAACCAATAGTGAGACCAGTGTGATATCCAATAGTGAGACCAGTGTGATAACCAATAGTGAGACCAGTGTTATAACCAATAGTGAGACCAATGTGATAACCAATAGTGAGACCAATGTTATAACCAATAGTGAGACCAGTGTTATAACCAATAGTGAGACCAATGTTATAACCAATAGTGAGACCAAAGTAATAAGCAATAGAGAGATCAATGTGATAACCAATAGTGAGACCAAAGTGATAACTAATAGAGAGACCAATGTCATAACCAATAGTGAGACCAATGTTGAAACCAAAACGACATATATTATGACACTATCTACTTATGTTATAAGAACATATCTGAAAAAATAATCAACGCACAGCTAAAATGTTCCTATATTACTTGCAATGATATGAAATGAAATATCAGATAAAAACAGTGAACTTGGCCCAGCTTTAAGAAATAGGACACTAACCTTCGTTTAATTTATTGTATATTTTTTCCTCAATTACTTTTTTGAGATGTTTTAATGTCGTTATGGTGAAATAAGTAATTTCATTTGTCTGGCTGACTTAAGGAAGATAGACATGAGGTCAGCTTACGAAGGATTCATGTTGATTTATCATCATTTGCATTAAGAAACAAAGAGTATCTATATAAATCAGACGAATGAACTTTTCACATAAATGCGCACAGACTTTAACTAAAAAAATACCACTGAAACTCTTGACAGAATAAGAACCAATAAAAACAATAAGATAATGTAAAATATGAACCATTTTAAACTTGTTTTTAATGAAGTCTGATCGGGAGAATGATCTTGGTCCATTGTACAATGAATGGATTTGGTTGTCAAAGTAATTAAAGGCCATTTTCGAAACATTAAAGATTATTCATTGATGTATTTTGGTTTACAATGGAACAAAGTATTTTAAAAAAGAGACAGATCCAAATGAAGTTTTTAAATAAATCTTCTTGGTTCAAACCCTCTTAGTAACAAGTAATATATGTTACATGTATGCTAATTTACTGATTAGGGAAAGAAATTGCTGTGGATATGTTTAACTTCTCGTCAGACGCGTTTGAAACAATTATAAAGAATAGTGTAGTTTTAAGCTATAAAACGCACACTCTTGAGATATATAAAGGATGAGAAATGCCGACTTCAAAATAAGTGTCTATCTTTACAACAGCTTTCTAAATGCTCTGGGTTGCGTTTCATGGAGAGTCCTTAGTCTTCAGTCAGTCCTTAGATACAAATTGAGTCAATTTTGCGTTTCAAACGGTCCTAACTTATGATAACTATATTTATGATTTAAAACAGTCTTAATCTATGAGTCTTTTAAAGGTATCCTAAAATTGTCCTTAATCAAAACCACTCCGAAATCAAACATGGCCTAGTTTTTCAACGACGGAGGGTCTTGCGATGGGAGAGTGTTTTTCGGGTCATGTCACAGGCGCTGAACATCTGAAGTATTAGAGTGAAGATCAACATGGTTGAGCAATTCTCACGAGTCGCAGATACTGTAACTTACAGCAATATAGGGCCACTCAGCGCTTACAGCACTATAGGGCCACTCAGCGCTTACAGCAATATAGGGCCACTCAGCGCTTACAGCAATATAGGGCCACTCAGCGCTTACAGCAATATAGGGCCACTCAGCGGGGCACCGAATAAAGCTGAATAACCCAAGTATCATGACAAAAAATAAAATTAAAACAAATTCGTGACAACTAGTTCTCATTGTATGTTTTTGCTATAAGCTCTACATATTTTAAAACATATTTTAAATTTACCTTTCTCCTGCAGCTATATTCTAGCGTAATCCAAGTTTTAATAAATCTATGTATTTTCCTTTGATTTCATTTAAACTGTCTTAGCCTGAAATGATATGTAACATAAGGTTACGACGACTGTTTTATAAAAGCAAGATAAATATCGACATAATGACAAGCAAAAATGAAAATTAACTGTAAACAGAATTACTTGAGACATGAAATCAATGATATTATATATAAACATTGCATGTCTTATATCTAGGTAAGTTTTACTACTGATGGGAAAGGCAGACTTTATAAAACAGTATAACAACTAAACTTATTTAAACACATTTAATTTATTTCTTCTTCTTTTCTATTTTGCTGAAAGTTTCTTACTTCATTTCTTTCTATCTTAATTTACGTTATTTCTCTTTAATTTTATATAACAAAATGATGCAGTCTTGTATTCTCATTCATTTTTTGTATATATTTTTGCTTTACATTATAACTAAATGTAAGAAACAATTTTGACTTTAACTTCTTAAAAACAATGTAAAATCAAATATATTTCAAGCAAGTCACATATACTGTCATACCGTATTTTATGCATTGTAAATCTGTAAGGAGAAGGCCTTTATAAGTTCAGCTTTCGGACCCAATCCTTTTTCAACATATCATGTTTGTATTGTGTACATTATTGTCTGTATATATATTGTGAATTTGTTCGAAATAAACTATGTTTAAACTAACTAAACTTATTTAACGAGCTTCTAGATGTAAGATGACTGATTTTGGTAACAAACTTTCATTCTCTTCTGTTTCATAGATTGTATCATTTTCATACACAAATAATCTTAGTTTTAAAGGATCAATGAATTAATGAGTCTATTAGTGGGATATGACAACAACCAAAGTATACCAATTATAAATATTCTCATTTCAAACGAAAAGTCATACAGAAAAAATTAAGTCACAGACCCGAACCTTTAGCCCGCTGTTGAATTTAACCCATGTGACTAGTATAGACCAAGCTAAGCCGGGACTTTACCATCTGAACATGATATGTACTGGTCACTATTCAGTTAGTACATATATTGAAATTTTACATATAAATTATGAATGACCTCGTCGAGAATGAAAGATGGACAAACTTTCTACATACTGTATCTAGCATAGCGATGGTTTGAAGTATACAAAAATGGATCAATACATTCAACAGATGTTTCATTGAATAAGATATTTAGAAAGTATCAAGAGACAATACCACATTCTAGCAATAGCATAAAATATTGTTTGTCTTTTGTTTTTGAATTCTAATAATGATGAAGAAATGCATATTTATTAGTTTCTGAGAGTTCCGGCGCTTATAGGCCCAGTACAGAAAAGAAATACTATATTTTCTATATTTCAAAAGCTTTTAATTTTGGTTTTCTTTTACATTCTTAAAAAGAGTACACTTTGCCGTTAAAGCAGCATGCTTCCAGATTCATGCTAATTTTCATGAAAATTTTGAAAATGTTTTTAGAAGTAAAATATTGTGAAGTTATCAAAGAAAAAATATTACACATTGCTTACGACACTTTCTTTTCGAAAATTTCAAAATATGCAAAAGCCCTTCCTGCGCTAGTCACACAATATGAATATGGTTATAAACACTGCTAAATCAGCCATTCCTTGTTTGTTATCATTACTTTAGATTTGAATCTTTTTACTGTACTTAACATTATAATTACATTCTTCTCAGAAGTTGATTTTCTTGAAATGTTTTTGACTAATCTGGAGGCATGCAGCTTTAAGCCGAGTCAATATTTGATTCTAAAGGATCTTCGCAATTTGTATAGTTAAAGTGACCAATTTTTTATTTTGTATAGAAGTCAAATAACCAATTTTATATTTTGCTCATTTTATGAAAAAATAATCCACTTCCGGTCTTGTAACACCAAGGTGATAAGCATCAAACATGCTATAGATCCATTATCACAATATTATAAAACATACAATTGTCTTTTCTAAATAAATGTATTTTTTTCTCTTTTTTTAAGGCATAATGTGTCTTTGAAGCACCTTTATGAAGGTACATCCAGGGTCTGTAAAAGAAAGTTATGATAAACATGTAACAATGTGATCTGCGAGTAAACAGGGATTGGTTTTTAACTAATCAAATACAGTATATTGCCCGAATGTGATAATAAATATTCAATGTGCTTATGATTTCAATTAGATATTGACATTTAATGCTGATTCTATTTAATGTAACTGTTTTAATGAACAAGGTATGCATAAACAAGCCAACTTAATCCAAATGTCTTATAAATGACTGAAATCAGTAATGAAAAAACCAAATATGTAGATGCATTTTTCGCTGTTAACCATAAGAGAGTAAGTAAGAAAGTAAATTTTATAAGAGCGACATTGTGTTATGTTTTGGAAAAAAATACATATAACACATTAAAACAACGACCACGTTTGACCTATAAGTTACTTAAACTATATGCAATTCATGAGTTTGATTTATAATTAATTCAATTGGAAATATGTAAACCATAGAAAAAAGTTATATTAAGTTTTTATTTCAAATATAACTAAGTGTCGTCTTCATATACAGCTTCTAAAAGTCTCTGTATAATCAAATGCTAACTGAAGACACCTACGTTCTCACGTAGTAACCTATCCCAGTATCTACCCTAGCATCCGAAAAAACGAATGATTCAAAAACGCTGCAGTGCATTTTCTACCTTACCATTCAATTCTCTTCAGGCGGTGCGATTTGACCAGTTCTTGTTTTGAAATGATTCCTAGAAGCACTTCTGACTCGTTTGATTAACTCTTTCTTAAGATTAGCCGCGTCATGACAAAACCAACATAATGCGTTTGCGACCAGCATGGATCCAGACCAGCCTGCGCATCCGCGCAGTCTGATCAGGATCCATGCTGTTTGCTATCAGTTTCTCTACATGTAATAGGGTTGGTAAGCGAACAGCATGGATCCTGATCAGACTGCGCGGTCTGGATCTATGCTTGTCGCTAACCCATTATGTTGGTTTTGTCGTGACGCGGCTCAAATGTATTATATAATCTTATACCTTCCGTCGCGATTTTGAACATCTTCTTAATGAAGAGCTTTATGAGTTCTTGCTTGATTCTGAAACTGAATCGTTCAATTAAGAATTACTTTGGACACGTCGCTTTCTAATTCTAGAATCAACAAATCGCAGCCGCCGTAAGACTGACACATATTGCCAAATAGTATATATTTTTTTGCGAGCCAGTTAGATGAAATACGTTCAGATTGTAATCATTTTAGCTTCGGGGGAAAATCTGTATTTAATCTTATCAATATTGAATTGGAGGAATCAGAGACGTATTCAACGACAATGTGGATACAGCACTGACCTTTTTTTAAAAAAATCAATTAGTGCAACCATTTTATATATGCTTTATTCGGAATAAAAATGGTCACTAAAATTAATCCTATAAAGTGAAACCTTTCATTCTTATATCCTCTTTTAAAACTGTTAATTTTATTAAAATGGTTGGCAAAAATTACATTGAAAACGAACGAACGAACAAATGAACGAACGAACAAACAAACAAACAAACAAACAGTGATAACAAAAATAACAACAAAACGTAAAAAAATCGACTTCGGAATAAAAAGGAAAAATCTTTTGCAATAAAGAATATAAAGTTTATAAATTATTAGCTTTGACCTTCATACGAAGAAAACGCTTACCTCTTTCCAATCGACTTTTTTCCTAATAAGAATGTATTGATTCCAGTTCAAATCTTGTTTAGTCCTGAAATGAAAAAAAGGGAAAGATCTTTATATGAAGTCAATATCTTGAAATCTGATAAGCGTTCAAGTACAATAGAGACAACAAATATCCATCATTATTAACATTATTAACACATTTGTTTCGCAGTTTACTTCTTACTTTATTTTCTCTAGATAGCACAGTTTACTTCTAACTTTATTTTCACTACATAGCACAGTTCTACACTGAATACTCTTGCAGGTTTTACTTGTTTGGTTAGTGCGGATACGAATAACATTAAGATTTTAGAGATTTCAAGTTTAAATGTATTATTGTATTTTATCGTATGTCCATGCTTGTTTTTCCATGTATTATAATTATTTATATTTCGCATCTTATAAAATATAATTAATGATCTTTAAGCGTTTGAACCACGTGATGTTCCAATATCAATCATAGTAGGATCCAATATTATAGTTTCATAGTCCAAAATATGTATATCAAATACGTATTGTACATTTATATTTTCAGAGTGAAAAAAATATTTATTAATTTTTCTTTATGTACTTGAAGTAACAAAGTTCTCACAAAATGTACAAAAAAGTAAAATAAAGTGGCGATTATACATAGTTGAGACCTTATTGATTGGGTTGGGGTCGTACAGGGGTGCAAATGTCCAAAACTTACTTGTTTTACTACAGGGGGGTCTGTTTTTTTAAGTATGAACTGTTTTGTATATTTGATTGATTTTAAAGTATTATTTCAAAAAAGAAAAAAAAAGAAAAAAAAAAAGAAAAAAAACAACAACAAAAAAACGGATATAATGTAAGTACGTTTATATCCCGGAAGGTTTGCAGCTAATGCCATGCAAAGATAATTTTATTCTGATTTTTTAAAAAAATATATTAAGTTAAGTTTGAATAATTTTTATTTTAAGACATTACTATCCAATTTACAAGTAATTTTGATTTATTATTCACAAATAATATCACAAATAATCGGTAATGCCATGAATAAATTCAATAAATTACATGGTTAAAAACTTTTATGCGCGCTATGTTTTGTTCATCTTGGCTTATATTTCAATTTGCAAAATAACGAATTTACTATTCGAGTGACTGTACCAAATTTGAGAATCGTTGAAACAAAGATTCATCACAAAATGACAAAAAATCTGGTGCATGTTGGTTGGGAGTGTTTCCTTTCAACTTTGGAAAAAAATTTTAAGGGGACATCATTTTACTGTTCCCATTTACCCAAAGTTATGAATTCACCCAAAAAAACCTCGGCACCAATTTTATGATACATAGAAAAATTTAAAATTGAAGGGTCCTTAAAAAACCTTTAACAGTTCGAAAGAAAAACCATAGTGAACAAATTTTAATATTTTGATAGTTTATATAAAACTAAAAATCATGAATTTTCAAATACAATCAAAACAATCAACTATACCATACATTCAGTGTCAAAAATTGCGTTGTTTGATCATTGTGAAATGTAATTATAAAATGATTAATTAATTTCACAGCTGGCATTTTTTATTCAATTAGAGTATCATTGGTGTAACAATTTTGTAACACATGTCAACGACATATTTACGTAAATGAAACAAAATGTGGCTCTATCAATGATCAAAACATAACTCAATATTTTAAGTTACACTCCACAAAAAGCACAATGCCATTAAATGAACACAAGAACAACAAAAATAAAAAGCTAAAAAAAAACCAACACACTTTTAACTGAAAAAGCAGATGATTTCACCTACACTAAAAAGTGCATAAGAATAAACTATACAAATTAAAAAACTGAAAAATATTGACAACAAAAGCATAATTAAAATTTACAACATCTTGTTGCGTAAAATCACATCAATAAAACCACGGACACATATGTTGTTAAATCTTTATACATTTAAAACAGAACACACATACATACATGCAAGTTAACGTGCAAGATAACGGAAAAACACGTTTTTTTGAAAAAGTTGCTTATGCTAAACTATCATTGATGCACACAAACCGACGCCTTAAATAGATAGAATGTTGCACATAGCAACTTAGTCTAGCACAACTGATGAGTTTCAGATCAAAAGCTTCAGTTTCAGGTTTCGAAACACGGTCACATAATTTGTGCATAAGGACAAATATGTCATTCATTTATTTTGTCGATAGAAAGACAAGAAAACGGTAGCGTTATTATTTATATTGTACAGGTCTAGGAAGAGGAAAACATGATTGAAAAACAGTAATCAAACATAAATCAGCTATACTTGAGATAAAAAGATTTTCAATATAAGTTGCATGAGAACCTAAATAAAGTTTGTAAAATCAACTACCAATATTTTGTATAAGTTCAAGACTAACTACAAAATAGCGTTTTTTATTAATTGCTCATGAATATCTTTTTATAATTATTCGTTATCATTTTTTTTATAAAATCTATTTTATTTTGTTTTTGATATTTCACCTTTTACATATAAAAAAGAATTGGTCTAAGTAAACTATTGTCTAAATGTAATACATCAAATTGATTTTAAAGGCGACGAATAACCAATAGAAACATTTTTTAACAGAAAATATTCATAAAATTCGAAACTTTGAAAAAAGTAAAGCGACATAAGTAATCTATATTTATTAATAAATTATTGCAATTTATTGAAAAAGAATTATTACTGACATATCTCTATAGAATATAACGTTGTGTTCCTTATTGCTTATCTCAGAACATACAATTAATTAGATATGGATCATTTTGTAATTTTTTATTATACTATCAATGTAACTATGAGATCATTCTATATTATGTTGTATTATATTAAGAAAACAAGAACGTATTTTATGTTATACTGACGTTACAATATGTATTCCATGTCTTAGATTCATTCAAAACATCCTAACATGGAATGATCGACACACTATAGAAAGCTGTTACATGCATTATTATTAATGACTTTTAACGTAATAAAACAAATCCGTTGATCAATAAAAGCTTTAGTTTTATAAGAAATTTACAGAATTTTATTTCTTCTGTTGCATAAAGCTAATCATAACTTAGAGAAATGCAAATATAAACACGCATACACACGCACGCACACACTGTACAAGAACATTTATCACATAGAACAATATGACATAGTTCTTTGTTTTCATCAATCAATGGTTTAAATTATACAAATGAGTTTAACAGTTGTACATTTAAGTGAAAAAGGAACACGCGGACATAAAATGGAGTTCGTCTTCTTATTCATTTGTTGTTCATAGTATACAAAAAGAAACTAAACGAAATTGTATATGTTATTACAAGGTCGACCAGAACATGTAGTCTGTACACTCTCCTTGGCCTTTATATTAAAATCCCCATGATGTAGCTTTATGGATTGTGACCACAAGAAAAAACATATATATTAAAAACAGCATTTCAGTAGTTTACGAAACTATTTTTACCACCATGACATGTTTAATTGTTATTTAAACCAAATGTTAAAAAAGATAAATAGGAACATCATGCATTTTACAATCATGTATATTCCAATGCATGTAACATCTTAATTTCACAATACAATATTAAGATATTTATTGTAAAAAAGTTAGAACGTAGAAACATATACTTAATAGAGAAAAACAATAAGATATTGGCTAACCAAACAAATATAACTATTTTTTCCCCTTTTTTTGATAATAAAAATATCTTGACATGAAGAGAAGTTGCGCATTTTATGATCGAGGAAATGATAAAGTTTTCCAATTGACAATTTGTTTTCTTTCCCTTAAAATTCTATAATTTCCTTAAATACATTTTATTTTTATGCATTTGCATGGGTGGTTATGATAACTCTCTGTTCTAATAAAAATACTTTAAACACGAATACATATTCCTTAACACAGTGCAAGTTATTGCTGTTTATATATTGTCTAAGCTGTTGACTATAAAATAATTTCACAACAAAATGATTCACTTGAAGACAGGATATAACTAACTCCGTTTTCAGACATCTCAATGATATTAAACACTTAGAAATGATGAGAAATAATAACACCCCGACGACATCTATAATGATACAGCTGGCAAGATTGAATGATTACATGTTGCTAAAACTTCTCTTATTGATTTAGTATTACTTCTTAACAGCAAAACAGAGAATGTCTTATGACGATGTTACCAAATTAAATTACATTTAAGAATGCAACAAGGTTTGCCTTTAAATTGTTACAAATATAATGTTTTTAGTTAGAGAGTCAATATAAGATGCTCATCAAGTTTATACTACACAATTTAGAGTTAATCAGAAATATATCAGAACACCAAAAGTGAAAATCTTTTTATTGATCCACATAAAATTTTGAATTAAAACTTTATATTTTCAACTTTGTATTCGCCACTCTTGACATTTCAAACTTTAACACAAGTGGTGATAAAAAAAATCATTTTATCTTTCAACTTCAAAGTTTCGGAGAATTGTTCAGTTCAATAAACAATGTTCATTTCTGATAAGAGTGCTACCAATACTATCCCTGCACTTATATCTAATTTTTGTTGGTACTGTTAATTCTTGCCAATGTCTAATAAATATAAGGACTACATAGCTTTTCACACATCCTCTATCAATAAATTTACAGCCGTTTATAATGAAAACTAAAGGCCATTTTCGACGACTACAATAGTCCAAGCAACAGATAGCCTAAAAGAAAAAAAACGTTATACAAAATGATAGATTTAGATGAATGATTTAATATCCTTAAATGCATTATACTTCTTTATTTTGGAATAGTGATGATTAGAACTCCCCGTTCTTCTCGCAAAAAAATGAATACACAAATAATAAATAGATAGATACATTCTGTACATTCTGTACCAAATTTAACTAAACTCGTATTGTAACAAACTAGAAAACTGGCATGTTATGAATATTTTAGTACAGAAAACATTCTTGGAAAATAAATGATTCAACAAATAATAAATAGATAGATAGATTCTGTACCAAATTTAACTAAACTCGTATTGTAACAAAATAGAAAACTGGCAGACTATGAACATTTTTTACAGAAAATATTCTTGGAAGTCAAGCAAGTTGTTGCAATGAAACAATCAAAATGAACATCGTCTCGTCGAAGCAGCTGCCATCAATGCCATCAGAATAATTTTGTATACATTCCGTATAATTCCTATACTTTCAATTATGAGAATTATCTAATCTACTGCTTAGGCCGGTGCTAGGGGCCGTGAGAGATGTTGCACGATAACCAGGCCCAATAAATATTGCACTTTATCATTATCCCGCATGTAGAGACTCAATCAAACCGAGTCTGCAATTTTAATGTAATTTTGCTGTTTTTATTGCTTCCGAGAGATAACTCTTTCCAGATATTAATACAACAGGGTTTACAATAGTTAACCATTTGCTTCGTTGCCATTGCTCTCGGTGTTTCCCACTTTTTTGGATGTTTGAGAACGCGCATAAACGCGTCATTGAAATATGCATGTATTAATTGTACCCCAAAGAAAAATGCTTAAACTTTGCCTGTTTCCTCATTGAACTTGCTCTATAAACAACTGTTACCATTCCATCGTGTTTAAACCATATGATTAACAAGTTAAAACTTTGAGCATAACTTTGAGCACAATAACCGTAAAGTAAGAATTTTAAAGATACTATATAGAATTTAAGAATTGATATTTTGGCAGAGAAAAAATTTTTTACAAAATAGTTTTGGGTTAAATAGAAGACTTTTTAAACAATAAATTTCCCTTTTTAAAGGTCCATTTCAAATTTAAATAAAACGAGGAAACAACCATACGAATACTTTTAAGATAGAAAACCCACAAAGAAAAAAATGCGATGAATATTAATTTAAGTCTGCACATAGAACATCCGTAATGAAAAGATATATTCTGTAAGTTATATCGATTTGTAAAATAAATATTTGCATAGCAACTTAAAGGTCATTAAAAATATTTTAATGTTATTTAACATAATGGTTTGTATGTGTATATGTGTGTGTTGTTTCAATGATTTAATGACTTTGAAAAGGTTCTCTTGGAAATATTGTATAGAAACATTATTATTGTTTGATATGGCCTACTATTGACTGGTGATTATTAATCAAACTTGAGATGGTCGTTTTGATACGCTGTACAGTAACATTTTATAACGTTGTGTCACGAAATGCCATGTCATATAATACGCTATAAAATTAATTTAACTGTATAATCCTTTCGGCTCTGTTGTAAAGTACATTTATATTCATAATCAATAGTTTCATACAGTACTAACATATAATTAACTATTTTACGGAAACCAATGCTGTTGCTTTGAATAAATTTTCTTTTTATCTTTTTTCTTAAAACATACTTTTAACAAATATGGTGCAGATATAGAACTATATTGATTCCTTGAAAAACGTTCAAGAAAGGTTAACTTTGTTCGCGTTTCATCAAACGAGATCTCGTGAGACTAAACAACATAGACTTTCAGTCTAGATTGCATGATAGTAAAATCAAACAGAACTAGCATTATGGGTAATTGGCCTCCAGAGCCAGTATTATTAGCAGGAGAAAATTTACTTGTTACTTAACATGTCACAAATCGTCAGAGCCTACATATGATTGTTAAGAAGGTAGAATTTAACGAAGTTCAGATCTCTTTTCTTATGTCATTTTTGAATAGCTTTTTTTATTTTCTTGCTTAACTTAGTCATTCAAAATGTAAATATATGTAGGAAACATATTATTTTTTAATGGAGCTGAATGAAAACTGTAAATTGAAATCTTCTATATTTGAAAAATAAGAAAAAAGAAAACATCTACCCCCCCCCCAAAAAAAAAAAAAAACATTCCTAAACCCCCATAAACATAAAAATAATCTCGTAATACATTTATACATTTATTCGTTTATTAGCATATTTGACATAAAATGATTACAGGCTTTTTTACAAAACATGACAATTACGGCAAAGAAACCTGTCATTACATTTTTCACTCTTGGAAGGTTGTCTAAATAAGTCATAAATTCGTTCTATACCAACTTGTTACAGCATCAACGCTGTAACAATGTCATAAAAATGGCTGCAATTGATATTGCTCATAACTATCTGAGGAATAATGTATTTTCTTAGAATCTTCTAAAAAAGCACTTTGTTATCTATGACGCTACATCTGCGTTCTTTTTTAAAAGTCAAAAACAATTTCTATGTTTACTTTTATCTGATTTCATATTACAAATATATTTCCATGTTTACAATTGAAAGTGTAATATTTATGTGTAAACAAAAATGTTCTTGTATCTTGATGCAGATTGCCATTATCAAAAGTGTAATATACTTTTCTGTAGTATTTTAGATTTTTATTTTTCAAGTAAGGCAATTTTAATTTAATTGACCATCCGGCTTTGTGCGCCCCTATATTTCCTGTTTACTTTATATAATTATAGTATATTATTGTCATAACAATTATTACATTGTTAACAATAGCTGAGCATCGTGACCAAGAAACCTATTGACATGAATACATGGATAAGTCCTCAAAATGTAAAGAGTTAACTAACTAGCTGACTAACTAACTACAAGTTGTCGATAATCTTACATCAATAATTTCCCACTCACAATTTTAAAAGACGAGATTTATTTGACTGATTTTTTTAGAAGCTTTAATACAAAATTACATTTTGTAATGACCAAAAGAAAATATCTGACGGTTCCCATTCTGCATGCGCAGCTTATGTAGTAGTGAGTGATAACATGTTTTATTGATTTGGTATTATTCTAAATGGAGACAAGATGTATGCCAGCGTTCTTTTAACGTTCGCTAAGGTTTTTAATAGCATTACAGAATCCCTCCTACAACAGATGATTTATGTATTTATTACAGATGTGACTAGTAAAATATATGAAGTTTATGGTGTATTGACACATATTTGACTCCCCCGCCATGAGAATGAAACTTTGGTCCGACATTAAAATGCTCAAATCCATCACAAAACATTTCATTATTTCGCAATCTCCAAATTTACTTTTACTTTTATTAACTGATAGAAAGTCAGGCTTTGTTACGATAATAATTGGCATGATTTACATATTATTTCTGTGACAGTATACTGTCTTCCTACTCATATATAAATCGTCATATATAAGGCATTAAATTTTCAGCAAAACTATTAGCAAAATAATTTTTTTGTCCTCATCTAATACTCAAAGAACTTTCATATAATATTTAAATTATTGGAATTTAAATAACCTACGGGTATGACTTAAACTTTTAAAAAAATATACAATGCTATTATATTTACTTTTAATAAAATCTCAATAAACTCTTTCAAAAAATTGACTATATCTGTGACATAAAATGTCATTCCAAGCGCATTAATAAGTAATGAATATTATTTTCATTGTAGTTATTGACAATCAACTATAAATTAAAACAATTTTAATTTCAATATTAAAATTCCCTATGTTACGCTAGCTTATTTTATTAATTACATGTATTTAGATTTAAAGACTAGCATTGTCATAAGTAATATGCTACTATTAATAAAAAGGGGGCTTATGAGATGATGTTATTTATTCATCTACGGTCACACGTTAAAAGTAATTTACACTTAATAACACCATATAGCAATAGTCACAGACAGGTAATTGTTTGTTTCAACACTTTGTGTCCAGAATGATCGATGAACCTGACCTTGACCTCTGTTGTTTAGATATAAGAAGCTTTTACAGTACAATCTGTGTAATACTAAATTTGTTTTTTTATTGACTACATACTTATGATTGATATCAGGGTTCCTGAATTATCATTTATCGGCCTGAACTTCTGAAGATTAAGCTAATATGGAATTTTCAAGAAGATCTTCTATTCACACATTTACATAAGTTTGTTAATAGAGAGAAAATTAACTGCAAGTCTAATATTCATAGATTTATACTCTTGACGATTATTTTCATACAGTTAATCAATTTTCTTGCATTCCAGGAAAGACATTGACGTGTGAAATAAATTTCTTTTGAAAGAAAACCTTGCTTTATTTCAAAATTTAATTGATAACTAGTATTTGCTAAATACACTAAAAACGTTTTTTGACTGAAGATGTTAAATATTAGATACACATTTATAAATATTATCTTCTTCTAAATGATAATAATCTTTTGTGGATGTTTATAGTTCTTTTTCTTTAAGTATCATTTTACTTGTGAAATGTTTAAAATACTGTGTTATAAAAATGACTAGATTTTTTTATTCGTTTTCATAAATATTATCTGTATATGATATCAGTAATGCATTTTGGTGTTTGGTTTTGAATCCAATTGTTTTAATGCTGCAACAATTTTACTATTTTTATCGCGTACGTGTATAATTTTGCGACTCCATCAATTCGATGTGGCACGGGCACGGATATATTTTGACGTGACATCACACATGTTATACAATAGTGCTATTATGTCAATACCATAGTATTTGCGCGTTAATGAAAAAACAAAATGATATTTTGTTATAATTGTAAACTGTTCTTATTGGGCTTTGTAATGAACAGAATATTATATTAAAATAGCCTCTAAATGTATTAAAATCGATTTATTAAAATCGAAGGATTATAATCGATGTATAAAACAATTCTATGCTCAGGCTCACATGATATAATTCTGTTCAGCCCGTTCAATACATTTGTTATACATCTATCTATCATATTCATGATATAATAACATTTCTCTGACAGTTACACATTATTTTTATATAAATAACTCTACCATCCTATATTTATATACAAGGTTTATTAGAACAATAACATATTTTGAATACAGAGTGCATGATTCTAACATTCATTGTTCTTGGAAATCTAACAAATTGTTGGCATAAGAAAATCAGCAAGCACAATCTCGCAGCAGTTGCCATAGATTTCATCACGATATGTTAAGCTTACATTCTTCAGTGAGTTTTGACAACATGCATGCAATAAGAACATGTCAAGGAGTTTCGCGTTGTCTAAAACATGTATTTATTTTGCTGTCTACAATAATACGTTCTAAATGATGTTAATTCTATATTTATATTATACAATAGCGCAACAATTTGAAAAATTCCAAAAGCATATTTTTTGATTAAGTTCAAATTTAAAGATATCTTAAATTATTAATCGTTGAAAACAACAACAACAACAATAAGAACAACAACAACAACAACAACAACATATAAACAGTTATATATGGTTCAGTATTGAACCTAAACTATAATTCAGAATTTTCAATTATAAAATATAGGTTATTTAACGTTAAATTTTGCATTAAAGGACTTTTGTATATTTGCACGAGTACAAAGTCAGGAAAAAGACATTGAACAAACCGCCATGTTTTGTTGTGTCTGTTAATAATCGTTACTTTATATCAATTTCTAATTGTTCTTGCTGAATATGAATAATAATTTCCTTTTGTTAAATCATCAAGTGATATGTTTAAAACAATCTTTTCCTTAAGCCCAAATGCGCTATTTGAAACATCTTAATACCTTAATAACAATTTATATTTGTATGAATAAATGTATGAAATACGGATTATTTAATTTTAAGTTTAATGATTGGTTTTAAAGTTGGAAAAGCTCATTTGCATAACTAGTCCAAATAGAAACTATGTTAGCCTGCCAACACGAAAGAATTAAGTTAGAGGTTGAGTCTATAAATGGTCGGCAGAGGAAAATGCGAGCTTCAGCCTATGACCCTATAACAGACTTAAGCAAAAAGCTTTGTCGTGTACTGACATTTTTACGAAGTAATATAAATATTGAAAGGAAAGTGGACAATTTACATAATGTACGGATACAACTGTTTGTTTTTAAAGCATGCAACACAACCATGTTTCAAAAACATCTGGAAAAAATATTTAAATACATCTAACAGTTGCAATATCAATGAAATACATTACATTAAAAAAAAATCCAATATCTTTTCAACAATATTAACCAGTGTGCCTTTATATAAAATGAAAAAAACATTTGCAATTTTTATTTCGGCGAATTGTGATTAAGGAAACAACATTTTTAAAGTAACCACAGCAAACGTTCACAATGTTGAGTAAAATGTGTCTGTAATGTTTGAACTTCAGCAAAAATTGTAAATCTACACTTTGTTTCCGGTAAGGCGTTTCCTGAATTAATTCTTTAGGTCATTATATCTCCACGAAAACATATTTTATGCTACTTAAGAGGTTACAGATGTGTCATGTTTCACTGTATTGACATTTAGTTAACTCAATCATAGATCAATCCTAGAAACTCATATTGTAGGGATATTCAGTATCTTTTAATTAAAAGAACAAATATTTGTTAAGACTGCTTCAGTTATCCGTCATTGAACGTTTCTCTTACAAATCTAAAAATAATCTACATTTGCACATTAGATTAAGTAGATCGATATGCAAGAAAACTTATACTTTTAATTAAAAATAAAATGATTATGTACGGTGTTACGAAAGAATTATTTTTTTTTGTTACATATGTTACATACAAATACATTTTCGGTACCTTTAAAACATGTTCTGTAGCTTCAAATATGTTTTTTATTGGTCTAATACAACATTTGTACGGTCACATCGTTGTGCAATAGGGAAAATGTTCGGCAAGTACACACACATTTCAGAGGATCTTATTTCCATCGATCTGGTAAAAACTGTCCAAAGCGATCAACGTCTAAATATTAAAATGAAATGATGTTTGATGACAATATTTTCGATACATTCATAGAAGATGGTCAAACATTTTGTAATATCATAGTAATATATTTTTGCAATAATGTTAAATTAGCTGTACACGAATAAAAGATGACAGTAAAGCTCAACGACAAAAGACCAACCTCCATGGAACAAACTTTTGTACCCTACTGAAATTGACTTACATGTCAAACGAGGAATGTTTGAGACACGAGCAGTTTGGCTTAGTAACAAAGTATGTCTGTCGTTGTCGTTCATCAGACAAACATAACCAAGTTTCAAGTGACAGGGATATAATGCAACTGTCTCTTGTAAATATATTAACCGGTACAACATTCACATTTATGTCTGTCTTTTTCTTACTTATAAATGTCTCCTACAATTATATTTCACACGTCTAAATGTCTTCCACGGAATGTCATACATGTAATTGTTGACAACTATATAGACATAGAAATGAAAATCGAAAAGAAAAATCCAAACTAAAATGTATAAAACATTTTTCCTTACACACATATTCAATGTTACACGAAATTTATAATATAAAAATCAACACTTATTAATTACTTATTATGTAAGTCCAGTGGCTGTATATCATGGTTGTTTGTAAAAGAACCGGCATTTCAAGCACTGAAGAAAACCATTAATTATGCATAAATGTTTTACCAAATCATGAATAAGACCATTTGAGCGATCGAAAATGAAATAAACTCGACAATACCCATTGATATGCAGCCATTTACTGATTGTAGTAGCAGAGAGAGAAAGAGAAGATGATAATCCATTATTAAGATCCTGTATTTCTAGATATAGTAATTATTTTATAGTTTTGCTAGTATATGCCGGAGTAATATACATGTATATTATAACTAACATTTAATGGCATAATGAAAAACAATTTTTTTTAAAAGAAGGGGGTTTAAAAGCCCTATAGCAAATTTACAAGTAGTGAAGTAGGTACCATGGACACAAATATGCCTTAAATTAAAATAGCGAATGTTTCATCAAATGTAAAGAAATATATATGCAGTGTTATTATTTCTAGGTAAAAAGTTAACATATATTAATAGAAAATAACTGAACATAATGGCTTAATTTCATGTTGATAAAAAGAAATTAATCATATCAATTTGCTGACTGCAGAAAGAAAATCAAACATGATCTGTTTTGTTGTAGATTTTTATTTTTCAAGTAAGGCAATTTTAATTTAATTGACCATCCGGCCTTGTGCGCCCCTATTTTTTCCTAATTTCTTAATATAATTATAGTATATTATTGTCATAACAATTATTACATTGTTTACAATAGCTGAGCATCGTGACCAAGAAACCTATTGACATGAATACATGGATAAGTCCTCAAAATGTAAGGAGTTAACTAACTAGCTAACTAACTAACTAACTAACTACAAGTTGTCGATAATCTTACATCAATAATTTCCCACTCACAATTTTAAAAGACGAGATTCAAAAGACTGAACGTTTAGAAGCTTTAATACAAAATTACATTTTGTAATGACCAAAAGAAAATATCTGACGATTCCCATTCTGCAGCTTATGTAGTAGTGAGTGATAACATGTTTATTGATTTGGTATTATTCTAAATGGAGACAAGATGTATGCCAACGTTCTTTTAACGTTCGCTAAATTTTTAATAGCATTACAGAATCCCTCCTACAACAGATGATTTATGTATTTATTACAGATGTGACTAGTAAAATATATGAAGTTTATGGTGTATTGACACATATTTGACTCCCCCGCCATGAGAATGAAACTTTGGTCCGACATTAAAATGCTCAAATCCATCACAAAACATTTCATCATATTCGCCATCTCCAAACTTACTTTTACTTTTATTAACTGATAGAAAGTCAGGCTTTGTTACGATAATAATTGGCATGATTTACATATTATTTCTGTGACAGTATACTGTCTTCCTACTTATATATAAATCGTTATATATAAGGCATTAAATTTTCGGCAAAACTATTAGCAAAATAGTAAAAATTAGTAAAATATTTTCTTTACTTTCCCTAATGTGGAATATTTATTTTATTGTACAATTACTCTTTTGTTATGTAATTTGAACCATACTCAAAATGAATTTGGGAACAGTATGTATAACCTTTTCACTATGCAAACACACGTTATAAAAGTTTATGGCTATTTATATATTGTCTATATTGTTGACTACGAAAGTCATTCAAGTTCATGTCATAAAATCATTGCTATTTATTTATTGTAAAATAATTTCACAACAAAATGATTTAACTTGAAGACAGGATATAACTAACTCCGTTTTCAGACATCTCAGCGATATTAAATAGTTAGAATTGACGAGAAATAATAAGCCCCGACGACGTCTATAATGCTACAGCTGATAACATTGAATGATTACAATGTTGCTAAAACTTGTCCTATTGATTTAGTCTTAATGTGTACAGCAAAACAGAGGATGTCTTATGACGATGTTTATTACCCAATTAAACTACATTAAAGAATGCGACAAGGTTTGCCTTTATAATATTACGAAATGTTATCAATATGTTATTTAGCTAGAAGGTCAATATTAGTTGCTCAGCAAGTTCATTGTACAAAACTGAGATTTTATCTTAAATATCAGAATGCCAAAAGGGATAATCTCTTTATAGATCCACACACAATTTTGAATTAAAACTTTATATTTGTCTATCTTGACATTTCAATTTTAAACACAAAAAGGTGATGAAAAAAAAAATCATTTTATCTTACAACTTCATAATATAGGAGAATTGTTTTTTTCCGTTCAATAAACAATGTTCATATCTGATAGAGTGCTACTAATTCTTTTCGTTCACTTTTAAGACTGATATCAACATTTTTGTTTGATGTTGTTTATTCTTGTCTAAGGAATAAACAGTTTTTTAAAAAGCTTCATAACACATCTTTATCAATAAATTTACAGCCGTCTTAATAAAAAACCAAAGACAATTTATGTCGTCTACTGTCCAAGCAACAGATATGTAAACATTTCTAGAAATCACTTTAATACTGGTATTGATAAACAAAAGAGATATATATTAAGATCGATTTTCTTTGCCTGTCAAATTTTAAATATCCTTAGATGCATTATACTACTTTACTTTGGAATAGTGATTATGATAAGCCTCTGTTCAAACCGCGAAAAAAAAAAACAATGAAAAAAAATAATATAATAAATAAATAAAAGCAAGAAGTATTCAAAATGTTGTAGGCTTGGTTTAATGACGCTGTTCATGAATCCAAAGTACCTAAGCATGTGTTTGAAAATAAGAACATTTTTAAAATAAAGTTCAAGCAAAATTTTGTGACAATTCTTATTTATTATGTATCAAATTTAACTAAAACCGTATTGTAACAAAATAGACAATGCAACCAAATTGACACATTATGAACGTTTTAGTACAGAGCATTTCTTGGAGTTTTTGCCGTAATAAAATCAAAATGAACATCGTGTCGTCCAAGCAGGACCATAAATGCCATCATTATAATTCTTTTTACAATCTATACAATTCCTATACTTGAGAAAGCCGGTGCCATGGGCGTGAGAGATGTTGCACCCATAAATACGCCTAATAAATCCGATTCTACAATAGTCATTGCCTGTGCTTTCGAGGGATCTCCTCTTTTCCGGATTTTTGAGAACACTCATGAACGCCTCACTGAAATATGCATGTAGTTATTGGACCACAAAGAAAAATGCTTAAACTTTGCCTGTTCCCTTACCGAACATGCTGTATAAACAACTGTTACCATTCCATCGTGTTTAAACAATATATTTAACAAGTTGAAACTTTAAGCACAATAACCGTAAAGTAAGAATTTTCAAGATAAGTATATAGAATTTAAGAATTGATGATATTGGCAGAGATTATAATATATTTTACAAAATATGTTTGGGTTAAAACTTGAAGACATTTTACTATGAATTCCATTTTAAATAGTTTTATAATCAAACGAGAAAACAACCCATACGATACTTTTAAGATAGAAAACCCACAAAATTGCGATGAATATTAATCAAAGTCTGCACATAGAACATCCGTGATGAAGTAAGTTATATCGATTTGTGAAATATTTATTTGTACAGCATCTTTATGGTAATGTAAAATATTTTAATGTTAGTTAACATCATGGTTTGTATATGTGTATTTGTGTGTTGTTTCAATGATTTAATGACTTTAAAAGACGTTCTCTTGGAAATATTGCATAGAAACATTACGCTTGTTTGCTATAGCCCTGTGTTGAATGATGATTATTAAATCAAACTTGAGATGGTCGATTTGATACGCTGTACAGTAACATTTTATAACGTTTTGTCATGAAATGCCATGTCATATAATACGCTATAAAATTAATTTAACTGTATAATCCTTTTGTCTCTGTTGTAAAGTACATTTATATTCATAATCAATAGTTTCATACAGTACTAACATATAATAAACTATTTTTACGGAAACCAATGCTGTTGTTCTGAATAAATTTTCTTTTTAAATTTTTTCTTTAAACATACTTTTAACAAATATGGTGCAGATATAGAACTATATTGATTCCTTGAAATACGTTCAAGAAAGGTTAACTTTGTTCGCGTTTCATCAGACGAGATCTCGTGAGACTTAACAACATAGACTTTCAGTCAAGATTGCATGATAGTAAAATCAAACAGAACTAGCATTATGGGTAATTGGCCTCTAGAGCCAGTATTATTAGCAGGAGAAAAATTACTTGTTACTAAAACTGCACAATCGATGCTACATTGATTATAAGACTAGAATTTACAAGTCAGCCTTTTCTTATGCATTTTTGATGCACTTTTATTTTCTTCAAAGCACAAAATGAAGGTAGGAAAATATATTTAAATGGAGCATTTCTGGACATTACGTTTTCGCATGAGAAAAAATGATACAAATAATTAAACAATTAAACAACTAAAGCTTCAATCATATTGTATATTAAGCCTTTTTCAGTATATCTCATTTTCACTAGAAAAAATAAATCCATTTGGGCTTTGTGAATGAACGTTGTGACGTACATTTCAAAAAGTATTAAATACTAAATGTAAAACGTGTTTTCTAAAGATTATTCATTTTCTATGGGAAAAAAAGCGTGCATTGATTGTTAGTATAAACCCTTTGGAGAGTAAACTTCTTTTGTCATTTGTTGTATTTTTCTTCTTCTTCTTGTCTAATTGTTTGGAAAACTTAAAAAAACATTCCTAAACCCCCATAAACATAAAAATAATCTCGTAATACATTTATTCGTTTATTAGCATATTTGACATAAAATGATTACAGGCCTTTTTACAAAACATGACAATTATGGCAAAGAAACCTGTCATTACATTTTTCACTCTTGAAAGGTTGTCTAAATAAGTCATAAATTCGTTCTATACCAACTTGTTACAGCCTCAACGCTGTAACAATGTCATAAAAATGGCTGCGATTGATATTGCTCATAACCATCTGAGGAATAATCTATTTTCTTAGAACTTTCTAAAAAGCACTTTGTTATCTATGAAGCTACATCTGCGTTTTTTAAAAAGTCAAAATACAATTTCTATGTTTATTTTTATCAGATTTCATATTATGAATGTATTAACAAATTTATACATTAAAGGTTTTATATTTATGTGTTAACTCAAACGTTTTTATCTTGGTGTATCTTGCCATTATCAAAAGTGTAATAGATTTTTTTTGTTGTATTTTTTTTCAAGTTAAGACGATTTAAATCTGACTAACAATCTGACCTCGTGCGCTCCTATTTTTCTATTTACTTATTATTACTATTTTTATTATTATAGTATATGATGATAATTACAATCACTGCTATATTTTTGACAATAGTTTAGCATTGTGACTAAGAAACCTATTGAATGTAAGGAGTTAACTAACTAGCTAACATACTAACTACAAGTTGTCGATAATCTTACATCAATAATTTCCTACTCACAATTTTAAAAGACGAGATTAAATTGATTGAATTTTTAGAAGCTTTTATACAAAATTACATTTTGTAATGATCAAAAGAAAATATCTGACGGTTCCCAATCTGCATGTAGTAGTGAGTGATAACATGTTTATTGATTTGGTATTATTCTAAATGGAAACAAGATGTAGACCAGCGTTCTTTTAACGTTCGCTAAGTTTTTAATAGCATTACAGAATCCCTTCTACAACAGATGATTTATGTATTTATTACAGATGTGACTAGTAACTATGAAGTTCATGGTGTATTGACACATATTTGACTCCCCCGCCATGAGAATGAAACTTTGGTCCGACATTAAAATGCTCAAATCCATCACATTTCATCATATTCGCCATCTCCAAACTTACTTTTACTTTTATTAACTGATAGAAAGTCAGGCTTTGTTACGATAATAATTGGCATGATTTACAAATTTTTGTGAAAGTATACTGTCTTTCTACTTATATATCAATCGTTATATATAAGGCATTAAATTTAAATATATATTTTGTCCTCATCTAATACTCAAAGAACTTTCATGTAATATTTAAATTATTGGAATTTAAATAACAGGTATGACTTAAAATTGAAGAAAATCACTTTTTGAAAAATATGCAATGCTATTATATTTATTTTTGATAAAATCTCATAAAACTCTTTAAATTTTTTTACTATATCTGTGATAAAATGTATATATGTTTAAAATAATCTTTTCCTTAAGCCCAAATGCGCTATTTGAAACATCTTACCTTAATAACAAATTTATATTTGTATGAATGAATGTATGAAATACGGATTATTTAATTTTAAGTTTAATGATTGGTTTTTAAAGTTGGAAAAGCTCATTTGCATAACAAAGTCCAAATAGAAACTATGTAAGCCTGCCAACACGAAAGAATTAAAAAAAAAGTTAGAGGTTGAGTCTATAAATTGTCGGCAGAGGTAAATGCGAGCTTCAGCCTATGACCCTATAACAGACTTAAGCAAAAAGCTTTGTCGTGTACTGACATTTTTACGAAGTAATATAAATATTGAAAGGAAAGTGGACAATTTACATAATGTACGGATACAACTGTTTGTCTTTAAAGCATGTTTCAAAAACACCTGGAAAAAATATTTAAATAAATCTAACAATTGCAATATCAATGAAATACATTACATTTCTAAAAAAAATCCAATAATTTTTCAACAATCTTAACCAGTGTGCCTATATATAAATTAAAAAAAACATTTGCAATTTTTATTTCGGCGAATTGTGATTAAGGAAAACAACATTTTTAAAGTAACCATTTATTAATATCATAGCAAACGTTCACAATGTTGAGTAAAATGTGTCTGTAATGTTTGAACTTTAGCAAAAAATTGTAACTCTACACTTTGTTTCCGGTAAAGCGTTTCCTGAATTAATTCTTTAGGTCATTATATCTCCACGAAAACATATTTTTATGCTACTTAAGAGGTTACAGATGTGTCATGTTTCACTGTATTGACATTTAGTTAACTCAATCATTGATCAATCCAAGAAATTCATATTGTAGGGATATTCAGTATTTTTAATTAAAAGAACAAATATTTGTTAAGACTGCCTCAGATTTCCGTCATTGAACGTTTCTCTAACAATTCTAAAAATAACCTACATTTGTACTTTAGATTAAGTAGATCGATGTGCAAGAAAACTTATACTTTTAATTAAAAATAAAATGATTATGTACGGTGTTACGAAAGAATTATATTTTTGTTACATATGTTAGATCCAAATACATTTTCGGTACCTTTAAAACATGTTCTGTAGCTTCAAATATGTTTTTTATTGGTCTAATACAGCATTTGTACGGTCACATCGTTGTGCAATAGGGAAAACGGTTGGCAAGTACACACACATTTCAGAGGATCTTATTTCCATCGATCTGGTAAAAACTGTCCAAAGCGATCAACGTCTAAATATTAAAATGAAATGATGTTTTATGACAAAATTTCCGATATATTCCTAGAAGATAATCAAACATTTTGTAATATCATAGTAATATATTTTTGCAATAATGTTAAATTAGCTGTACACGAATAAAAGATGACAGTAAAGCTCAACAAGAAAGACCAACCTCCATGGAACAAACTTTTGTACCCTTCTGAAATTGACTTACATGTCAAACGAGGAATGTTTGAGACACGAACAGTTTGGCTTAGTAACAACGTCTGTCTGTCGTTGTCGTTCATCAGACAAAGATAACCAAGTTTCAAGTGACAGGGATATAATGCAACTGTCTCTTGTAAATATATTAACCGGTACACCATTCACATTTATGTCTGTCTTTTTCCTACTTTTAAATGTCTCCTACAATTATTTTTCACACGTCTATTTCTTCTACAATAGTATTTCATACGCCTAAATATCTTCTAGAAAAATGCCTTAATATCTTCTACAGTCATATTTCATAGAGCTAAATCTCTTCAACAATGATATCTCATACGCTTGACTGTCTTCTTCAAATATATTTTACATGCCTAAATGTCTTCGATATTTCATACGCCTAAATGTCTTTCACAATGATTTTTCACATATGATTTAATCTCTTCAACAAAGATATTTCATACGCCTGAATAATTTTCAGAAGGATATTTCAAACGCCGAAATGTCTGCGATATTTCATACGCCTTAATGTTTTCTACAATGTATTTCGTGCGCCTGAATTTCTTTCATAAGCCTAAATGTCTTCACTTGTGATTTTCCATGAATACACCTATATGTATTGTACATGTACAATCATTATGATATTTAAACTTTGTCTTTTTAAAGTATGAGTTCGTTCTTGCTGAAATTGAAACTGAAGTTAACACCGGAATGTTATACATAAAATTATTGACAACTATATAAACATGGAAATGAAAATCCAAAATAAAATCCAAACTAAATGAATAAAATATATTTCCTTACAATCTTATTCAATGTAAAATGTAATTCATGATATAAATATCAACACTTATTGATTACTTATTATGTAAATTCAGTGGCTGTTTATCATGGTTGTTTGTAAAAGAACCGGCATTTCAAGCACTGAAGAAAGCCATTAATGATGCATAAATGTTTTACCAAATCATGAATAAGACCATCTGAGCGATCGAAAATGAAATTAACTCGACAATATCCATTGATATGAAGCCATGTACTGATTGTAATAGCAGAGAGAGAGATAGAGAAGACGTTAACATTAATAAGATCCTGTATTTCTAGATATAGTAATAATTTAATAGTTTTGCTAGTATTTGCCGGAGTAATATATATATATTTTAACTAACAGCAACAAACAGAAAAAAAAAAAAAACAACACTTCTACAGAGTTCCACTAAGGACGCCCTATAGCAAACTTACAAGTAGTGAAGTAGGTATCATGGACAAAATGTGCCTTATATAACGCACCGAATTTATCATTAAATGTAAAGAAAAAAATACGCAGTCTGATTGTTTTAAGGTAGCAAGTTTACATATAAATAATAGAAAATAATTTAACATTATGACTTGATTTCATTTTGATAAAAAGAAATTAATAATATCAATCTGCTGTCTGCAGACAGAAAATCAAACGTGACATGTGTTTTGATGTTAGAGACTTACCTGCCAAAAATAAGCACATTTTGACGAATAATTGCTGAAAAAGAAATAACATAAAAATACTGGCATGCCAAATCTAAACAGAATTATTAAAATCCCTCAAAACTTATTCTGCTGAAACAAATCATTTCAATTAGAAATTATTTTAAAAAGGAGCATAGCACTATTAATAATGAGTTGATTGCAGCGAAAATGAAAATAAAATGAAAATTAAAGTTGACCTGTGTTTTGATATAACATTCTTACTATTCACATAAAGCTCAATCGCTAAAATCCTTCAAAGCTAATCTTAGGAAATCAATAAATTAACTTAAATTGCTTGAAAAGGAGCTTTACTCTATCAATATTTTGAGTTGATTGCAGCGGACATCGAAGTTGACTAGTGGTTTTGTATAATATATTTACATGCCAATTATAAACACTAAAACCACTCAAAAGTCATTATGGGAAACCAATGTTTTTCACTTAAAATAACTTAAAAATGGACACAAGTCTTTTAATAACTAAAAAGCAGGCACTATAATCCTTCAAAAGTTATGCTGCGAGAACCAATTGTCTTCGGACAGACGGACGTTCTGCCCTTATTGACATTATTGGGGCTACTTCTTTGATGATCTTCGTCGATCTTTAAAAACCCCATACGCAACCTTTTGTCAACAAAAGTACAAGTCTGTACTGAATGAACACATATATTTATCCCATAATGTCACTTTAGACCGAAGGGGTCAGACAGACGGACAACGCCATACCATTATACGCCCCAAAGACTTCTGGCGTGTAAAAACAAAACAAGAGCTGTCATCCAAGTGACATGGACATGACTGTTGTGTAAAAGGGGTAACACAGACGGACATGAACCTTAGCCGCGACATATTGTCTTGATGTGGTAGACATTTGTGCCAAATTATTTTAAAATCCTTCTATGCATGACAAAGTTACAGTCCAGACATGAATGGGTATCTTCCAATTCTTCTCGAGAGAATGAGAACCTTCAAACTAACAGTGTGACCTTGACCTTAAAGGTAGGGACATTGGTCTTAGTCGCGACATGTCGTCTTGATGTGGTAGACATCTTTGCCTAGTTATTTTAAAATCCTTCGATGCATGACAAAGTTACAATCGGGACACAAATGTGTGTACCTATGATAAAGTGAACTTCAAAATGGTAGTGTGACCTTTACCTTTGAGGAAGGGACGTGATTATTAGACGCGACACATCGTCTTTATGTGTAAGACATTTATGCCAAGTTATTCTAAAATCCTTCGATGCATGACAAAGTTACAGCCCGGACACGATTGTTTGTATCTATCAATTCTAATTAATATATTGATAATGTCAAACTTCAAAATGTTAGTGTGACCTTGACCTTTAAGGTAGGGACGTAATTCTAGAACGCGACATGACGTCTTGATGTGGAAGACATTTATGCCTAGTTATTTTAAAATTATTTGATGCATTACAAAGTTACAGTCCGGACACAATTGTGTGTATCTACTTACTCTAATTGCGATAATGTGTATCTTCAAAATGATAGTGTGACCTTGACCTTAAAGGTAGGGACGTGGTTCTTGGACGCGACTCTTGATTTGTGTCAAGTTATTTCAAAATCCCTCAATGTATGACAAATTTACAGTCCGGACACGAATAAAGTGGGGATGCACAGACCGACATACATACAGACAGACCGACAGACAGACGGACGGACGGACGAACGGACAGACAGACATACAGGCAGACGGTGCGATTTTAATATGCCTCCCTTCGAGGGCTTAAAAAACAGCAACAGAGACAAAAGCCAAAAAAACCACCACCACCACCACCAACAACAACGACGAAGAAAAACAACAAAATGAAAAACAACAAAAAAACTAAAAACATACAAACTCAACTAACAAGGCAATATAAATAACTTTACATTGAATGTCCATTTACCTTACAAGCAGTAACATTTTTGTGACAGCTTAAGGATGGAAGCCTACATATAATGTAAGATCGATGTACAGGTTTTTCCAAGGCTATACATTTAAATTTATTGAATATCAAGTACAATTCCATAAACCATTTCCTGTTATAAAGGATAAACTTCTAAGAATCAACACTGATTAGCCTCACATGGTCTACGCATATTGATTATCTTGTAACTTTGACAGTAATAAAAAATTCGAAACAAAATCAGCTTTATGTGCCAGGTAAAACGGACTATAATAATCACTGGAGTGTCACTAGGTATAAGTCCATTGTAAGCAAATGATTGATTTGTCGTAAAATCTTACTACCTTTAAAAACTGACTGGCCAACTTATTTCTTCAAAAGCGCGTATAATCATTTCTTTCTTGAAATTCTTGTCTTCACAACCGATTCCTTGCAATGCTAAAGAAATTTTCAAAATATAACAATCAAAATTTCAACAAACGGAGCAAGGCAAGAACTACTTTTCCTTTGACCCGAACAAAATGAAAACGAAACGGTATTGTGTTATTTATATTACAAACGGCATAAAATAAATAAAAAAGGACAGAATACAGTGTCTGCTAAAGAAAATGTAAATTTCAATGTAGAAAATCTAAAAACCTTGTAACGGAAATAACATTTATCATGAAAGCCAATATCCTCAAAAATAATAAATGATTGTTTCTCTGATTTTGCAGACTACTCATCACCTACTCATCACATTCAACCTAGACAAAATATACATACTATTTGTACAATATACCGTTTTTTAGCACAGATGTTTAAAGATTCTTTATTTTTATTTTTTCTTCAAAAGCAATTTAATGTTAGTCTGTTGTATTGCAACTGAAAAATACACCAAATGCTACTATGTTACAGCTTTCATATACATGTAATTATAACCAAAATTTTGGTCACGAAACTTGAATTAAAGTTATATGAAGGTATATTGTTAAGCTCATTTTCACATGTGTGCAACTTCTTAATTACAGCTTTATAGCAAAAAGGCATGATCTTATTTTCAGTGCAGCTATAATCGTGTCTGAAAGTCGACGTTACAATTAATTTTAAGATTCCCGTATGTCACGCTAGCTTACTTAATTCACATGTATTCAGAACTGAAGACCAGTTTTGTCATCTGTTATGTACCACTATTATACAAAAAGAAAGGGAGCTTATAAGGTGATTTTAATTATTCATCTATGACCACACGTTAAAAGTTATTCACAATAAAAAACACCAGAAAGCAATAGTCTCAGGTCAGAACGATCAATGAACCTGACCTTGACCTCTGTTATTTAGATATAAGAAGCTTTCACAATATAATCTGCGTAATACTAAAATTGTTAACTACATGCTTAAGATTGATAACAAAATTACTGAATTATCATTTATAGGCCTGAACTTAGGAATATTTACACATTTACATAAGTTTGTTAATAGAGAGAAAATTAACTGCAACCTTAATATCCATAGATTTATACTCTTGACCATTATTTTCATACAGTTAATTAATATTCTTGCATTTCCAGGAAAGGAAATTTTAAATACTGTGTTCCAAAAATGATTTTTTTTTCGTTTTGTATTCATTGCCAAAAAACTTGACAGAGGTCCAAAAGCATAAAAAACCTTTGCAACGCTTTAAAATTTGGGTTACTTTTCACAATTGATATGATCAAAATGGAAAAAAAAACGGAGTGAAATTAATATTTGAAATTTGTGACACAAGTTATTGGTCTAGTGGAACAATAATAAGAAAATGTTTCTTGTCCCCCATGTTAAGAAATCTCAGTGGAGTCCCTTTAATATGATAGAAGCAATGCACTTTGATACTAGGTTTTGAATCCAATTCATTTAATATTGTTACCATTTTACTATCATACTTGTACGTATGCAATTTTTTGCGACTGAATAAATTCGAAATGGCACGGGCACGGATATATATTGACGTGATGCCATAAACGTTATACAAATATAAAGATATATGTGAAAAAATATAAGTAACTTTATTATAAATTGTAAAACTCTTCTTAGTTTAGGTTTGTGATGAATAGAAAATAACATTTTTAAAGCCTCATTACTAAATGTATTATAATCGATGAATAAAACAATTTTATGCTCAGCCTCACATAATATAAATTTTAGATAAGTCGTTCAATAAATTTATTATATAATCATAACTCATTTACTATACTATATTTGTCATATTCATGGTAAAGTAACATTTTCCTGACATTTACATATTACTTTTGTATAAATAACTCTACCGTCCTATATTTATATACAAGGTTTTTTAGAACAATAACATGTTTTGAACTTCAGAGTGCATGATACTAACATTCACTGTTCTTGGAAATCAAACAAGTTGTTGGCATAAGAAAATCAGCAAGCACAATCTCGCAGCAGTTGCCATAGATTTCATCACGATATGTTAAGCTTACATTCTTCAGTGAGTTTTGACAACATGCATGCAATAAGAACATGTCAAGGAGTTTCGCGTTGTCTTAAACATGTATTTATTTTGCTGTTTACAATAATTCGTTATAAATAATGTTATTTTTTTATTTCTATCTTATACATTGACGCAACAATTTGAAAAGTGTTCAAGAATACATTTTGATTAAGTTCAAATTTAAAGATATCTTAAATTATTAATCGTTGAAAAACAACAACAACATATAAACAGCTATATATAGTCAGGTATTGAAACTAAACCATAATTCAAAATTTTCAATTATAAAACATAGGTTATTTAACTTTAAATTATGTACAAGTACAGAGTCAGAAAAAAAGACTTTGAACAAGCCACCATGTTTTGTTGTGCTTGTTAATAATCGTTACTTTATATCAATTCATATTTGTTTTTACTGAATATGTATAAAAATGTTCTTTTGTCATATCATCAAGTAAAATGTTTAAAACAATCATTTCAAATGATTATTTCCTTAAGCCCAAATGCGCTATTTTAAACATCTTACCTTACTAACAATTTATATTTGTATGAATGAATGTGTGATTCATGTGGATTATTTATTTCACTTGGATTGTTAACTAAAAGGTTTGTTAAATACATCAAATGATTGGTTTTTAGGTCGGAGGAAGCTCCTTTATATAAAATAGTCAAAATAGAAACTATGAATCTCTGACAACACGGAGGACTTAAAAAGTTGGAGGCTTGGTTGAATTGAGCCTTTACATGGTTGGCAGAGGAAAATGCAAGCTTCCGCCTATGGTCCTACAACAGGCTTAAGCAAAAAGCTTTGTCGTGCGAAAAGTGGACAATTTAAATAATTTACGGATACATCTGTTTGTTTATAAATAATTCGACACAACCATATTTCAGAAACATCTGGAAAAATATTTAAATAAATCTAACAATTGCAATATAAATGATATACATTTCATTTCTAAGAAACAAAGTTTCCAATAAATTTTCAACAATCTTAACTGTTGTGCTTCCATATACTAGAAAGAAAAATATTTGCCATTTTTATTTCGGCGAATTGTGATTAACGAAAGTCATTCGTTAACCATTATTTAATGTCATGGCAAATATCCACAATGTTGAGTAAAATGTTTCTGTAATGTTTGAATTTATCAAAACTTTGTAAATCTACACTTTGTTTCCGGCAAAACGTTTCCAGAATTAATTATTTAGGTCATTATTTCTAAACAAAAACATGTTTTTTTATTCTACTAATGAGGTGATAGATGTGTCATATTTCACTGTATTGACATTTACTTAACTCAATCATTGATCAATCCAAGAAACTCATATTTTGAGGATATTCAGTATCTTTTAATTAAAAGAACAAATATTTGTTAAAACTGTCTCAGATTTCCGTCATTGAACGTTTCTCTAACAATCCTAAAAATAAATTACATTTGTACTTTTGCACTTTAGATTAAGCAGAATCGATTGTGCAAGAAACATATACTTTCAAAAAAAAAAAGCATTAATGCACGGTAATACGAAATAATTAGTTTTCTGTTACATATGTTACATACAAAAACATTCTTTGTACTACTGAATACATTTTTTGTACCTTTTAAACATTTTTAACTTCAAATATGCATTAATTGGTCTAATACAGCATTTGTACGATCACATCGTTGTGTAATAGGGAAAACGTTCGGCAAGTACACACACATTTCAGAGGATCTTATTTCCATCGATCTGGTAAAAACTGTCAAAAGCGCTAATTAACGATTAATGATAATAACGACTCTTATCAATATAAATGAAATACAATTAACGTCTAAATATTAAAATGAATGTTTTAATACAATTTTTCCGATACATTCATAGAAGTTGATCAAATATTTTGTAATATCATTATAGTATACTTTTACAATAATGTTAAATTAGTTGTATATGTATAAAAGATAAGAGTAAAGCTCAACAAGAAAGACCAGCCTCTATGGAACATACTTTTGTACCCTACTGAAATTAACTTACATGCCAAACCAGGAATGTTTGAAACACGAACAGTTTGGCTTAGTAACAACGTTTGTCTGTCGTTGTCGTTCATCAAATAAAGATAACCAAGTTTCAAGTGACAAGGATATAATGCAGCTGTCTCTCGTAGATATATTAACCGTTACAACATTCAAATATATGTCTGTCTTTTTCTTACTTCTAAATGTCTCCTACAATTATATTTCACACGTCTAAATGTCTTCTACATTGCTATTTCATACGCCTAAATCTCTTCTACATTAATGCCTATATATCTTCTACAGTTACATTTCGTAGGTCTAAATTTATTCAACAAGGATAGCCCATACGGCTGAATTTCACCTTTAATTACATTTCATACGCCTGAATGTCTTCCAGTATTATATTTCAAATGCCGAAATGTCTGTGTTACTTCATACGCCTAAAAGCTTCAACAATGATATTTCATACGCACTAATGTCTTTCACAATGTCATATCATAGTGAATTTTCATGAATACGCCTATATGTGTTGTTTTTTCAATGATATTTAATCATAGTCTTTTTGGAATATTCATTCGTTCTTGCTGAAATTGTTGTAAAAAAACAAATTTTACATATTAAGTAAACGACTGAAGTAAACATCAAAATATTATAATTGTTGGCAACTATATAAATATGGACATGAAAATAGAATCCAAAATATAATGAATTAAGGACATACTCAATATTCAATGCGACATGTAATTCATAATATCAATATCAGTACTTATTAATTACTTATGCTCAGTGCCTGTATATCATGGTTGTTTGTAAAAGAACCGGCATTTCAAGCACTTAAGAAAGCCATTAATGATGCATAAATGTTTTACCAAATCATGAATAAGACCAATTGAGCGATCGAAAATTAAATTACGTCAGCCGACAATACCCACTGATATACAGCCATGATCTGATTGTTATAGCAGAGAGAAAAAGAAATTTGTTTATTCATTATTAACATCTTGTATTTCTAGTATTTTGCATGCTACTTTTTTAACTGTGATGGAAAAATAAATAAAACAAACAAATCTAAGAAACAAACAAAATTATAAAAAAATGTAACAGCAAATTAAATGTAGCCATATAGAGACAAAAGGACAAATTAAGCAAACTTACTACTATAGTAAAAAATAACTGTTTTGCTAGTATGCCCGAGTAATATGTATTATATCTACATTTTATGGCATAATAAAAAACAAGGGCTCAGCTGAGGCGGGGCAATATACGCCCGATGACAAAATTACAAGTAGGTATCATGGACAAAAATGTGCCTTTCATAAAACAGCGAATTTATCATTAATTGTAGAGAAAAATATGCAGTCTGAGTTATTCCAGGTAACATGTTAGCATATTAATAATAGGAAATAATTGAACATAATGGCTTGATTTCATGTTGATAAAAAGAAATTAATCATATCAATAAGCTGACTGCGAAGAGAAAATCAAACGTGACCTGCGTTTTGATGTTAGATACTTGCCTGCCAAAAAATAAGCACATTTTAACGAATAATTGCTGAAAAAGAAATGGCATAACTCTTCTATTTATGAGTTGATTGCAATGAAAATCGAAATAACTTGTGTTTGGATACGACATACTGGCATGCCAAACATAAACAGAATTATTAAAATCCTTCAAAACTTATTCTGCTGAAACCAATAATTTCAATTAGAAATTACTTTAAAAAGGAGCATAACTCTATTAAAAATATATTGAGTGCAGCTAAAATGAAACTTGACCTGTGTTTTGATATAACATACTTAGTAGCCAAATATAAACACAATTACTTAATTCTTCGAAGGTATTCCTGGAAACCATTAAGTTCACTTAAAAATGCTTAAAAAGGAGCTTTACTCTATAAATAATGAGTTGATTGCAGCAACCAACGAACTTGACCTGGGGTTTGGTATACCATACATACATGCCAATCACTAAAACAATCAATGCAATCATTCAAAAGGTTTTATGGGAGACCTATTACTTTACTTCAAATTTCTTAAAAATGGGCATAAGCCTATTAACAATTTACAACACAGTTACTGAAATACTGCAAAAACAAACTGTCTTCTGACAGGCGGACGTTCTCCCTTAATTAACATTATAGGGTTATTTCTTTGATCTTTAAAAGCATAGAAGCAACCTTTTTCACGTAAAGTATTCTGTACAGAATGAATACGGATATTCATCCCATAATGTCACTTGAGTCCGTACGGTCAGACAGGCGGACAACGCCATACCATAATACGTAACAAAGTCTTCGGGCGTGTAAATACAAAACAAAAAGCTGCAACTGAGACAAGAGCAAAAAACAAAAACAAAAATACAACACCACCACTACCACCACCAACATAAACAACAACAACAACAACAAAGAAAAACTAAAAACATACAACCTCAACTAACAAGGCAATATAAATAACTTAACATTGAATGTCCATTTACCTTACAAGCAGTAACATTTTTGTGACAGCTTAAAGATGGAAGCCTTCATATAATGTAAGATCGATGTACACTTTTTTCCAAGGCTATACATTTAAATCTATTGAATATCAAGTACAATTCCATAAACCATTTCCTGTTATAAAGGATAAACTTCTAAGAATCAACACTGATCAGCCTCACAGAGAATACGTATATTGATTATCTTATAACTATGACAGTAATAAAAAATGCGAAACAAAATCAGCTTTATGTGCCAGGTAAAACAGACTATAATAATCACTGGTGGGTCACTAGGTAAGCAAAGGATTTGATTTGTCGTAAAATCTTACTACCTTTAAAAACTGACTGGCAAATTATTTTCCTTCAAAAGCACGTTTGATCATTTCTTTCTTGAGATTCCTCGCAATAGTAAAGAAATGTCATAATATAAAAATCAAAATTTCAACAATCGGAGCAAGGCAACTACTTTTTCTTTGACCTGAACAAACGGAAAACGAACTGGAATCGATCGTGTTATTTATGTTACAAACCGCACAAAATAAATAATAAAGGACTGCTAGGGAAAATGTAAATTTCAAAAAAGAAAAATTTAAAAACCTTCTAACGGAAATAACATCTATCATGAAAGCCAATATCCTCAAAAGTAATAAATGATTGTTTCTCCGGTTTTGCAGACTACTCATCACGTTCAACCTAGACGGAATTTACATAATAGTTGAATTGTACAATATACCGTTTCTTAGCACAACTTTTTAAAGATTTTTTTTAAATTTCTTCAAAAGCATTTTAATGTTAGTCTGTTGTCTTGCAACTAAAAATACACCAAATGGTACTATGTTACAGCTTCATATACATGTATTTATAACCGACATTGTTTAAAGGAGAAAACTGTAAAATTTTGGTCACAAAACTTGAAGTTATATGAAGGGTTATCTTAAGCTCATTTACACATTGGTGCAACTTCTTAATTGGAGCTATATAACAAAAAAGTATGATCTTATTTTCAGTGCAGCTGTAATCATTTCTGAAAATCAACGTTACAATTAATTTTAAGATTCCCTTATGTCACGCTAGCTTACTTAATTCACATGTTATTTCAGAACGGAAGACCAGTTTTTGTCATCTGTTATGTACCACTATTATACAAAAAGAAAGGGAGCTTATAAAGTGATTTTAATTATTCATCTATAACCACACGTTAAAAGTTATACACAATAAATAACACCATAAAGCAATAGTCTCAGGTCAGAACGATCAATGAACCTGACCTTGAACCTCTGTTATTTAGATATAAGAAGCTTTCACAATATAATCAGCGTAATACAAAAATTGTTAACTACATGCTTAAGATTGATAACAAAATTACTGAATTATCATTTATAGGCCTGAACTTCTGAATATTTACACATTTACATAAGTTTGTTAATAGAGAGAAAATTAACTGCAACCTTAATATTCATAGATTTATACTCTTGACGATTATTTCCATACAGTTAATCAATATTTTTGCATTTCAGGAAAGATATTGACGTGTATAATAAATTTCTTTTGAAAGAAACACTTGCTTTATTTTATTATTCAATTGATTATTTGCTGAATTCATTAGAAAACTTTTTTTTTGACCGAAGATGTTAAATATATTAATATCATCACTTCTTAAATGATAATAATCTTCTATGGATGTTTATAATATTTTTAGTATGATCATCTCATTGTTATATATTTTAAATACTGTGTTCCAATAATGATTTTCTTTCGTTTTGTATTTATTGCCAAAAAACTTGACGGAGGTCCAAAAGCATAAAAACACTTTGCAACGCTTTAAAATTTGGGTTACTTTTCACAATTGATATGATCAATATGGAAAAAAACGGAGTGAAATTATTATTTGAAATTTGTGACACAAGTTATTGGTCTAGACCTACATCAAATGGAACAATAATAAGAAAATGTTTCTTGTCCCCCGTGTTAAGAAATGTCAGTGGAGTCCCTTTCATATGATAGAAGCAATGCACTTTGATGCTAGGTTTTGAATCCAATTCATTTAATATTGTTACCATTTTACTATCATAGTTGTACTTAAAGAGTTTGACGTATGCAATTTTTTGCGACTGAATAAATTCGAAATGGCACGGGCACGAACATATATTGACGTGACGTCATATACGTTACACAAATATAACGGTATATGTGAAAAAAATATAACTAACTTTATTATTGTAAACTGTTCTAAGTTTAGGTTTGTGATGAATAGAATATAACATTTTTAAAGCCTCATTACTAAATGTATTATAATCGATGAATAAAACAATTCATGCTCAGCCTCATATAATATAAATTTTAGATAACTCGTTCAATAAATTTATTATATAATCATAACTCATGTACTATTCTATATTTTTCATATTCATGGTAGAGTAACATTTACCTGACATTCACATATTACTTTTGTATAAATAACTCTACCGTCCTATATTTATATACAAGGTTTATTAGAACAATAACATATTTTGAACTTCAGAGTGCATGATTCTTACATTCACTGTTCTTGGAAATCAAACAAGTTGTTGGCATAAGAAAATCAGCAAGCACAATCTCGCAGCAGTTGCCATAGATTTCATCACGATATGTTAAGCTTACATTCTTCAGTGAGTTTTGACAACATGCATGCAATAAGAACATGTCAAAGAGTTTCGCGTTGTCTAAAACATGTATTTATTTTACTGTCTACAATAATACGTTATTCATAATCTTATTTTTTTATTTCTATCTAATACAATAACGCAACAATTTGAAAAGTGCTCAAGTATACATTTTTGATTTAGTTCAAATTTTAAGATATCTTAAATTATTAATCGTTGATAAGAACAACAACATATTAACAGCTATATTTGGTTCAGTATTGAAACTAAACCATAATTCAAATTTTTCAATAATAAAACATAGGTTATTTAACTTTAAATTATGTACGAGTACAGAGTCAGGAAAAAAAAACTTTGAACAAGCCACCATGTTTTGTTGTGCTTGTTAATAATCGTTACTTTATATCAATTTATATTTGATTTTACTGAATATGTATAAAAATGTCCTTTTGTCAAATCATCAAGTGATATGTTTAAAACAATCATTTCAAATGATGATTTCCTTAAGCCCAAATGCGCTATTTTAAACATCTTACCTTACTAACAATCTATATTTGTATGAATGAATGTGTGATTCATGTGGATTATTTATTTCACTTGGATTGTTTTCTAAAAGGTTTGTTAAAGACATCAAATGATTGGTTTTAAAGTCGGAGGAAGCTCATTTATATAAAATAGTCAAAATAGAAACTATGAATGTCTGACAACACGGAGGAATTAAAAAGTAAGAGGCTTGGTTGCATTGAGCCTTTACATGGTTGGCAGAGGAAAATGAAAGCTTCCGCCTATGGTCCTACAACAGGCTTAAGCAAAAAGCTTTGTCGTGCGAAAAGTGGACAATTTAAATAATGTACGGATACAACTGTTTGTTTATAAAGCATGCGACACAACCATATTTCAGAAACATCTGGAAAAAATATATAAGACACAAAGTTTCCAATAAATTTGTTGTGCTTTCATATACTAGAAAGAAAAATATTTGCCATTTTTATTTCGGCGAATTGTGATTAACGAAAGTCATTTCTTTTCGTTAACCATTATTTAATGTCATGGCAAATGTCCACAATGTTGAGTAAAATGTTTCTGTAATGTTTGAATTTATCAAAACTTTGTAAATATACACTTTGTTTCCGGTAAAACGTTTCCTGAATTCATTCTTTAAGTCATTATATTTAAACAAAAACATATTTATATTCTACTAAAGAGGTGATAGATGTGTCATATTTCACTGTATTGACATTTACTTAACTCAATCATTGATCAATCCAAGAAACTCATATTGTGGGGATATTCAGTATATTTTAATCAAAAGAACAAATATTTGTTAAGACTGTCTCAGATTTCCGTCATTGAACGTTTCTCTTAACAATTCTAAAAATAACTTACATTTGTACTTCAGATTAAGTAGAATCGATGTGCAAGCAACTTACACTTTCAATTAAAAAAAAGAAATTATATACGCAGTTATCAATAAAATATTTTATTTTGTTACATAATTATGTAATATACAAATACATTTTCTGTACTATTGAAAAATACATTTTCGGTTTTATGACAATATTTCAGATACTTTCATAGAAGTTGATCAAACATTTTGTAATATCATAGTAGTATATTTTCGCAATAATGTTAAATTAAAAGTACCCGTATAAAAGATAAAAGTAAAGCTCAACAAGAAAACCAACCTCCATGGAACACACTTTTGTACCCTACTGAAATTGGCTGACATGCCAAACGAGGAATGTTTGAAACACGAACACTTTGGCCTAGTAACAAAGTCTGTCTGTCGTTGTCATTCATCAGAAAAAAATAACCAAGTTTCCAGTTACAAGGATATAATGCATCTCTCTCTCGTAAATATATTAACCTGTACAACATTCACATTTATGTCTGTCTTTTTCTTACTTTTAAATGTCTCCTACAATTATATTTCACACGTCTAAATTTTTTCTACAATGCTAATTCATACGCCTAAATCTCTTCTACAATAATGACTAGATATTTTTTACAGTCATGTTTTGTAGGCCTTAATCTCTTCAACAAGGATATCTCATACGCCTGTCTTCTATAATTATATTTTATACGCCTAAATGTCTTCAATATTTCATACGCCTAAATGTCTTCAACAATGGTATTTCATACGCCTGAATGTCTTTCACAACGATATTTCACATACGATTGAATCTCTTCAACAAAGATATTTCAAAGGCCGGAATGTCTGCCATAATGATATTTCATACGCCTAAATGTCTTCAACAATGATATTTCGTACACCTGAAATGTCTGTCACAATCACAGACCATACGTCTAAATGTCGTGATTGGTGGTTTTCCATGATTAAGCCAAATGTATTGCACCATGATATTTAATCCTTGTCTTTTTAAGAATATGAGTTCGTTCTTGCTGAAATTGTTTTAAAAACAACACATTTTACATAAGTAAACGACTTGAGGCAACACCGAATTGTTATAACTGTCGGCAAATATATAAACATTGACATGAAAATAAAATAGAAAATAAGATCCAAAATACAATAAATTGATAATAACTCATTTCCTTACAAACATGTTCAATGATACATTTAATGGAATCATATCAATTTCCATACATATTAATTACTTATTAGGTATGATCAGTGCTTTTTATCATGGTTGTTTGTTAAAGAACCGGCATTTCAAGCACTTAAGAAAGCCATTAATGATGCATAAATGTTTTACCAAATCATGAATAAGACCATTTGAGCGATCGAAAATTAAATTACGCCACTACCAATACCCACTGATTTGCAGCCATGATCTGATTGTTATAGCAGAGAGAGAAAGAGATATGTTTATCCATTATTAAGATCTTGTATTTCTAGTATTTTGCATGCTACTTTTTTTTACTGTGATGGAAAAACAAATCCAACAAACAAAACAAACAAACAAAATTATAAAAAAAAACGTAACAACAAATTAAATTTAGGCACATAGAGACAAAAGACAAATGAAGCAAACTTATAATTACTGTAAAAAATTAACTGTTTTGCTAGTATGCCCAAGTTATAAGCATTATATCTAACATTTTATGGCACAATAGAATACAAGAGCTCCGCTGAGGCGGGGCAATATACACCCGTTGGCAAATTTACATGAAGATATCATGAACAAAAATGTACCTTAAATATATAGATAGCAAATTCATCATCAAATGTTAAAGACGAATATACAGCCTAATGTTTTCAAGGTAACAAATTAACATATTAGTAATATAAAATCATTATGACTTGATTTCATTTTGATAAAAAGAAATAAAGCATAACGAATTTGCAATTCGCTGAAAGCAGAGAGAACGCGTTTTGATATTATATACTTGCATGCTAAAATAAAGACATTTTAACGAATAATTGCACAGAAAATTTGTAGATAAAAGGGCATAATTCTTCCAATAATGAGTTGATTGCAATGAAAATCGAAATAACTTGTGTTTAGATTTAACATACTGGCATGCCAAATATAAACAGAATTTAAAAAATCCTTCAAAACTAATTCTGCTGAAACCAATAATTTAAATTAGAAATTACTTTAAAAAGGAGCATAACTCTGTTAGAAATGAGTTGATTGGATTGTAGCAGAAATAAAAATGAAAGTTGACCGGTGTATTGATATAACATACTTACCATCAATGTACAAACACAATCACTGAATCCTTCAAAGCTAATCTGCGCAAATCAATAGATTCACTAAAATTGCTTGAAAATAAGCAGTGCTCTATAAATACTTTGAGTTGATTGTAGCAACATCGAATTTGACATGTGGTTTTGTATAACATATTTACTTGCCAATTTTTAACACTAAAATCATTCAAAAGTTATCACGGGAAACCAATGTTTTCACTTAAAATTGCTTAAAAATGGGCTTAAGTCTATTAACAATTGAAACACAGTCACTATTATCCTTCAAAAGTAATGCTGCGAAAACCAATTGTCTTCGAAAAGACGGATGTTCTTCCCTTATTGACGTTATGGGGTTACTTCTTTGATGAAGGATATTCATCCCATAAATGTCACTTGAGTCCCAGTAGGTCCAATGGGTCAGACAGACGGACAACGCCATACCATAATACGTCCAAAGACTTCGGGCGTGCAAAACAATACAAAACACAACAATGAAAAGACAAGAGCCAAAATAACCAACACCAACAACAATAACAGAAAAGCAACTACAAAATAAAAAATAGCAAAAAAAACCCCCCTAAAACATACAAACTCAACTAACAAGGCACTATAAATAACTTTACATTGAATGTCCATTTACCTTACAAGCATTTACATTTTTGTGACAGCTTAAAGATGGAAGCCTACATATAATGTAAGATCGATGTACACGTTATTCATTTAAATCTATTGAATATCAAGTACAATTTCATAAACCATTTCCTGTTATAAAGGATAAACTTCTAAGAATCAACACTGATTAGCCTCACACAGAATACGCATATTGATTATTATAACTTTGACAGTAATAAAAAAATTGGAAACAAAATCAGCTTTATGTGCCAGGTAAAACAGACTATAATAATCACTGGAGTGTCACTAGGTATAAGTCCGTTGTAAGCAAATGATTTGTTTTGTCGTAAAATCTTACTACCTTTAAAAACTGACTGGCAAATTTATTCCTTCAAAAGCGCGTATGATCATTTCTTTCTTGAGATTCCTTGCAATAGTAAAGAAATGTCATAATATAAAAATCAAAATTTCAACAAACGGAGCAAGGCAAGAACTACTTTTCTTTGACCTGAACAAACTGAAAACGAACTGAAATCGTGTTATTTATGTTACAAACCGCATAAAATAAAAGCAAAACACAAAATACAGTGTCTGCGAAGGAAAATGTAAATTTCAATTTAGAAAATCTAAAAACTTCTAACGGAAATAACATCTATCATGAAGGCCAATATCCTCAAAAATAATAAATGATTGTTTCTCTGATTTTGTAGACTAATCATCACATTCAACATAGACAGAATTTACATAATATTTGTACAATATACCGTCTCTTTAGCATAGTTCTTAAAGATTCGAGTTTTTTTTTCTCAACTTTTCTCTGAAAGAAATTTAATAATTATCTGTTGTCTTACGACTAAAATACTTCAATTATTACAATGTAACAGCTTTCATATACATGAAATTGTAACCGACATTGTTTTGTTGTTTTATGGCGAAAACTCTAAAAGTTTGGTCACGAAATTTAACCTCTTTGAATTTATATGAAGGTATATCTTTTATAAATCTCATTTACACAGGATTAAAACTTCTTTATTACAGCTATATAACATTTTATGTAAGATTGTAACAGACAAATGTGATGACAGTTTGCATATTAATCTATGTTTGTAAGTTTTGCACTCCTTTTATGTCAGATATTGACATCATAGCAAGACATATTAACCCTACTATGTTTCAAACGTACGGAATTCAAAAACAACAGTTATATATATTTAAGACATAATGAAACATACACAAATATTAACAAAATGGTGGTCAAGGCAGCATTAAAGGTCATGACAAAAATGAAAATGTTACAGGTTTGATTTAATACAATGTTATTGACAACCGTTGTAAATGCAAGCTACCGGTCACACAACCTAACACCGGCTTCAGCTGAATGTTACATCAAGTGAATTCAGATTTATTCATATAGCGATAATATTTACATAATTAAATTCATGCTTGTATATTTTGCAAGCAAACGAAGAACAAACAGACAAACGAACTTGGCTATCTTGGTTGCTACATAAACAGACAATGATCAATAAATATACTAATATTAACAAACATTTTAAATTATTTTTTGTTTGGATTATCTACCTATAAGAGCAGTTTGGATGAGATAAAAGTGTTTCATTACATACCTTAATGAGAAAACCTGGTGATGTCTAATCCAAATAAACTAAAATAACCAAAATAAACTACAATGAATTGTTTGATCTCTTCGTTACCTTCTTTGATTCATTTTGTAAAGGCTTCTGTCAAACAATATATTTTTCACCCTTGTTTCTGGAACTAAATCGGCTTAACTACCGCTATATGATCAATGTTTTAATTATCTCGGTGATTTATAAAAGAACGGAATAAACCATTATTTTACCAGGATTTGACTTCTTGTATTAAGAATGATGAATTATGGGTACGTTTTAGAACGAGGAAGGTTGCTTCACATTAGAAAGACTTCAGTCTCTATCAAACAAAACTCTCTTTTGATATGTATAAGCAATATGGGTACAACTTTATATTGTGACATTTATTTACATTATTTATATAATCTATGTTGATTTATATTTCGTTTGCTGGAACATACGATATTACTTAATGGTTTGACTGCTACAAAACAACGACATAAAACATTACAACTGTTTATATTGTTACAGATATAGTTCGTAGATACGTTATTTCTTCTTGATGTATACAATAAACTTTTACAAAGTCAAACTCAATATAACATGTTTCACGTGGTAAAAATTCTTCTCATTGTCACTGATTAAATCAAAACAAACCTTTTAGGCTGACAGGTGTATAAAACAATTATCTGATATTGCGTTCTTGTTCATGCACTGGCTGATGCATTGCGTACTATTTATTATTTAAAACAATGCCAAGTTACGTAACTATCACATCTTTTCTCTTGTAAGCATGACAAAATTGCCAACCAGACTAAGATAAGGCAAACGTTTTCTCTAAATCTGACCATGGTTGTGGTAAAGGAGACAGAAACATGCTGTTATGTTATTTGAAAATCAAGGGATTAAATGAAGGGATTAACAACATGTTTATAATAATACGAGAAGAAAGTGCACGTAACACAAACAGAAAATTGTTACTAAAATGATATTGAATTAATTATATGAATTGCAGGATGTTCGTGAAAGGCTTTTGACTTTGCTAGAGAGTAAAACAGAGACGTATTGTTCCTCAATTGTTTTTTTTTTCAAAAAAGGCAAACTGATAAAAATGAAATATAAATTCATTCCACAGGAACTTTTTGTAACGTTCTTAAATATATTAAGAGTCAATTTAGCTGTAACAATCCGACGTATTACAGTTTTATTAAACATACAAAGATAACTCTGTTTTATTAAACAACATTAAACAAACGAAAATCTCAATTACATATCCATGTATAATTTTTATTTTTCCAGGAATCCATAGACAAAAACATAATTCTTGTCATTTCTTAATGAACGAAATAAAACTTTAGATACGTTTGCCTTTGTTTGTCTACGTGGTAAAGAGTAATAAATAAATAAATAAATAAATAAATAAATAAATAAATAAAAAAATAAAAAAAAATGAATAAATTAATAAATAAATAAATTGTATCAAACATACACATATTGTCATGTGAATGAATAGAAGCCTACCTTGATATAATAGTACTTCAACAAACATATCTCTCTATGTTACACAAAACAGACTCCTGTTCATCATGAATAAGATAAATGAACCATTAACGCGTAACTTGCCAGGATACACTTTATACTTGTCCATTAAGAATATATGCAAATATCTACTAACTACACTACTTAAACTGCAGAGTTTCTATTTCATATAGCACCAAATGAACAATTGATTTTCGCAACGGGCCTCTTGTGTATATCCACTAATGTGGCATTTGCCTAATTGAGGCCTGATCAATTCCTTGCTCCCCTAGGCCTTGCATGCCAGCTTTTGATTTATTTAAGTACGATTCCAATAAACGTTTCCTGTTATACCGCAGCATTTGTTAGAATCAGCAGGGATGAATTGAGAATATTAGAAATATGGTATTGATTAGCATATAATGATAATAGACTCTTAAATGTCAACTGAATTAGCTTACAAAATGTCAAAAAATGACTTTAATGCATTATACAGACTATCATGTATATTTGATACCTGTAACTAATTACATTAGAAATAACTGAATGTTTTCAAAATCAATCAAACTTGTCTCTGAAGATAATATTCGTTTGTAAGAGTTTAACATATAACTGAATGATGACAGAAATTAATGTCTGAATCATAGGAAATAGGATACATTGTACTTAAAGCGACATTATGCCCATCCATAGGTAGATATAGAGTGAACAGGTGAAAGTGAAAATAAGTTAACATTTTCTCACAATTCCTTTCAATTTTATAATTTACTGTACATAAACGATAAATAACTCACTTGGCCCTGTGATATGTGTGTAATTATCCGTCGGAATGTATCTGTAATTTTAATTTTATAACAAGAGTGGGACAGTCTTTTTATATATTAAGGTAGATTATTTTTTTTACTTTAAACATTTTCAAATATCATGTCTTGGTCAATCACCATTTTAACGACCAGATTATTGAAATATATAATCAACTTAAGTCAGTTTGACAATGAAAAAAATGAGCACAATGTCACTTTAACAAAATAGTTACAGAAATGACAAATAAATGATCCTCATTCTAAAAGTAGAGAAAAAAACTACAAAAGAAAACAAACAAAACAGCTACTAAAACAAGAACAACAACGACAACAACAAATAAAACACAAACACGATGATATGATGTAAAGAATTTTAAATTTAAAACTAATACTGGTTTGAGGATATAAAATAAAAAAAATACAGCGATATACACATAACGAAGTCTCATAACACATCCGGCCACACAGGGTCACCATCAGAGATCAGAAAAGAACAAATTAATCAATAACAGCAAATTGTAAGTACTGTAAGCCATTGTTATATAAATAACAACGGTAAAAATATCACCCCTAGATTATACAGTGACTACCTGAAACGTTAGCCCAGACACTACATTATTTCTTATTTACAAACTCAATGAAACCGAGTCTGCAATTGTTTTACTTTTTGTTTTGTAGTCCCATTTTTCAGTATTTTACAAGACATGATATTTGTACTTTTCCCCACAAACATTTGTGCCCTTTGTATAAAGTTTGTAATGAAGTTAAAAATTTTTTTCAATTAAATTCAACACAAATAAATCATGAATTCAACTCTCCAAACCTTGTACTATCAAAAGTAATTTCTTTCATGTTTTGAGTACATGTATATATTTACCAGTAGTCATAAAACAAACAATGGATTGTGTTTCATTTAGAAAACAAAATACAAACTTGCGCTGCATATCAATTGTATTTAGATGCGTCTACCACATGTTTGTTGTTACATTGTTTTAATTTGTTAAATAGCAATTTGTTGTATGCTTAAATCGTCTGCTTGATCCATTCTGACACTTATTCCTTAAAGGTTAGTTGCTTACGGATGTTTACTTATAACTATTCAACCAACGAAACAAGCACTTTCGGTTATAAAGAACTAAATTCTCTGGTTCTCATCGTCATTTAGGTGATAACCTAACTTGTGAAATTAAAAAAAATAAGAGCTTGTATCGAGAAATCAAAGACGGCTATTTTTCCTTTGAAAATGAAAGACTTGACCAGATATCAACTGTTAAAAAGTACCAAAAGTTACCTATGTAACATTACAGATTTCTTGGTTCACTTGAATTTCTAGTAAAAAAATTAGTCCCACTGACGTACTTAAAAATTAATATTACTAAATGTGACGGGTAATGATATACAAATATTGACTTTTTAATCGCCTCGGTCAATATTATTTTTTCAGTACATATCACATCATACTCACAGCAAAAATTACTTATCCGTTTTATTATATAATTTATAAATAGCTTTTTATGTGGCTTATTAAATCTGCCATTGCCTACGACGGAATTTGACATTTTTCAGCTTATCTACTTTTCTATAATTTGGCCCTATCTTTTAAATGAGCGCATTAGCACACTTATTCTTAGTGTTCTTAAAATGTAAAGACACTAAAATAGACTAATTTGACTCATATTTAAGAGCCATCCAACGTTTGTTGTTGTTGTTATCAGAATAATATATAACAACAAACTTGGCATGACGTCACGTCATAGTCTCGCCTCTTTCGGGGATTTCCAGAAAATCTATCTTAAGATGAAAAAACTTTGAATAAACCATGAAAATCTATTTTTAGGATAAAAAAGTGATATACTCTGATATTGATCTGTAATATTTTTACAAAGAGTTTAGTGCTTGCCAATCAGGGAAAGGCATTTCAAAGCATTTATAGATTATATATAATAAAATAGAATATTTTACGACATTCATGTTATTGGTAGTAAGAATTAAAATAATGATAATGTTGAAAACATCACTTTGCTCATTATATGCTGTCATTTTATTGGACTACTTCTGCATGTCTGTACATGATTTAAGCATCATTTAAATGATATAATAGTATTTATGCTTTCTTTGCACGTAATCCAATTTGAATCTCAATTGGACGATAATAAGGTTCCGTAAATTATTTTCAATCAACCACTTTATATCTTGTTATATTCACCAGACATTTCATGCAAACTTTAGTTTTCAAATACTGTTATTTGACAAACTACGGAAGTTTTTGGTGCAATCGTCTAGGAATTTGCATATTATTGCAATAGCATTGGAAATGAATTTGTTTGTTTGATAGGAAATAGGTTTAAAATTAAAGAAAAGAATTTAAATTGAAAGTTGCTTGTAAGTTCGATATACTTTGTTCCTTAAAGGAGATTGAAGTGGACTGTGAATTTAATCAAAACAAGTTTAAATCTATAGATGTGATTAATTACTAAACATATAAGTTATATACGTTGTTATATATTAATCTAGATTATTAAAATAACAGAAAACACATATTAGAGGTTGTGAAATCGTTGTTTATACATACTGTACCTGTTTAAGCTCGATTGTTAAAGTGAAACAAAGAATTTGTTTTAGTTTGATTAAGCTGGAAATTATAAGAGTATAGACATAATTTTGAATCCGGTCCAGGAATCAACCAGTACTTGTGTGTAATGTGTAAAAATTCTTGCTAAAGAAAACAACGGCTTGCCATTGACAGGGTTTGAAACCGATGTGACTAGCTATTCCGGCGTGGTACTTCAAATATCATTCAGTTTAAACCTTTTTGAGCTTTTATGTTTTTATTTACGCAATCTCGATTACGCTCCCTGTAATTTACCAGTACTGGAGTTATATGAAGAAACAAGTGTCCATAGTAGGGCCCGAATAAACGACCACACAGTTAAAGTAGACCATGGGTAATGGGCACCATAAGGAATTGTAAAATTGACAACATAGGACAGTTATATGTCTACAAGGTCACCTGTATGCAAAATTTAAATAAAATTTACCGTGTGGTTTATGAGTTATGGATATATTTCTGAACTAAGACTTTGCCATTAGAAGGGCTTATTTTCAGAAATGAGGAAACTCTAAATAATCTGAAATATCATCATTATAAAAATGTTTTTCTATTGCTCATTGTTGAGAAACAAATAATAACATTCAGGTAACAAATTACACAAGCAAAATGTTTGTTTCTAAACAAAATATTCTTAATATGTATAAAAATGTTACCCTACCCCACACACTTTAAACACTAATTTTACCATTTCCCTATCTAATATGCCTTATTCAAAATATCCCTAAAATTTGCCATAATGAGGGGCTGTTTTCAAAGTTTGCCCAAATTTTCTTAAGGATTATTGGTTGATCATGCGAAATATAAAATACTTTTACCGTGTAGTTTATATTTTATTAAACTTTGAAAATATCTGGTATCATATTTGCTATAAATTTTGGCATTATTTAGCAAATAAATACCTACAATAATTATATAATTTAAATCAAACCCCTTTTTTCTTCCATAAGGGATCAGGGAGATACATAAATAATGTTAAAAAGAAAAAAAAGAAAGAAAAAAAGGTTGCCCCTTCTGGGGTTTGAACCCACGCCCCTCAATTTCAATGTAGTTGGCAAGTTATTCTAGCCTACTTGAATACTCTTCAAAGTGGAGGTAATGCATTACCCATGGAGCAGAGATTTTAGCCCAAGTGTCTCCATTTTCTTTTAATAAAAATGTTGATTGGTACATTATAAGAAAATAAGAATAGCAGTAATCGTAACCATTGGCATCTTTACAACTAAATTATGAAGATCATATAGGTAATATTGTCATTAAAATAATCAAACAGTTATACATTATCCAAGCATATATAGCAATTACAGAAACATTTGCAGTTTTTTCTCTAAGTAGGATGTATACAAAAGTGTTTCTGATAATGATATTATTTCGTTAAAAAACTGATTAACAAACCCGGTGCATAACGAAAGGTATTAATATCAAATAAGTTCTAACACATTCTTTAGATTGAAACTTAAATTCGAGAACATATTTATACATTTATATCTGATGGTATAAGCACGCATGTTTGAAATATAACAATATATGCTCTTTCTTTTATGTAAACACAATTAACCTTGTAAGATCATACATTTTTTAGAAAACATTGTCATATAAGTGTGCTTTTGTTCATCAGCATGAACTTGCATTGCTATAATAGGTTACCAGATAAACATTTTCAGAATGTTTGCAAAAATCAGTAAACCTTTGTACTAGTGCAATATGATATTAAGTTTCTTCGATAATTTTGACAAAATTCTCGTTCATTTTTAAATTTTAAAACATACCATACAAATAAAAATGTTCCAACAAGAGCATCAGTTATTTTCTTTAATTTTCTTTTAATATTAAAAGACAATCCAAATAGACTTTTTGAAGAATACTTATAATAACTCTAGTAGCTATAATGGTCACAAGTTTCAAAATTTAGACACTGATAATAGAAAAGAGATTATAAATTTACTTCGACCTTCTTGTAACACTATATAGAGCGCATGCAATCCATCCTCGACTCGAGAGCATACAAGCAGTGACCAACTATGCCTTTTGTATGTGATTGATGTCTAAGTGTCTTTTCTATGCGTTTGTTTTCTTCGTTTTTTGAGACTTATTTTCAACATCCAGACGTTCGAGTTTGGAAATTTGTTCTTGAAATCTTACCTCGATTGATTTCTATCAGTGTTTCATTTAGTTGCAACTTGATTAATTGCACTAGACGAACGACTTAATTACACGCTACAGACGATGGATGATATGTGGTTAATAAAAGCAACAGCGCGGATACAAAGATCAATTTAATTAATTACTTTAATAACATGATTGTTTTAAAGAACTGATACCGTAACGATGTTCTTGAACAACATGTTGAAAAACTAACAACATTAAACATTTATAGAGGACAGTAAGTAAAATGTTTAAACAATTAACATGCGTTACCAACAACATACAGTTATAAAAACAATAAATGAACACTTTGCTCTCTTGAGCCTATGTGTCACCTACATTTTCAAATAAGATATGCTGCTTAACAGATGAGATTTGAATCAAAGGGTAAATATATGAGTTTACCCATTTAATCTCATTTAATCAAGGTGCCCAATTTAATCAATTTTTATTTAAAGCCAATTTATCCAAATAAACCACTCTACTAAATATATTCTAAATTTTAATCAAAGCAAACCAAACGCTTCTACTGAATATACCCAAACAAATCTCTAATAATATTATTTTCTTTGAAAAGAAACTGTATATGCACTTCATTTAATTTTACTTTTAACAAAACAATAAGCATCGGATATAGAAATAAAAAACTGTATATAAAGCAATGACTATACAAATAGAAAAAATGAAAACAGACAAGTATATTGTAATAATGAATAATTTGCTTATAATAGTTTGATAATAACGGGTGGTATTCAATCAAATACGATGACTTTACAACACAATGGAAATGTCTGTCTAAATTTATTTAGGGAATCCTGTTATATTCAAATTAATTCAATTTAATTCAATTCAATTCATTATTTTACTCGGCAATGTTCATTGCCAATATAATATATCTACATTATATATATACAATGGCGTTATAGAAAAGAAAATAATATAGATCGAAATGAGAGAATAGTTGTTATGAAATATTGATCATCATTTCCAAGTCAATTGCTGCCAATGGTAGAGTGACTTGACAATTCATTTCTTTTAATGGACTAGCTTGTTTGTATCTATATAACCATTGGTAATAGCAGACAGTTAACGAAGAAATATGTATGCATAATTACAAGCATTATAATAACAAAATTATACTGTAATGATTTGTTTAATTGAACTGAAAGATAATTCCTAAGCTAAATATAATAGAAGAATAAAAGTAGCGAATTTCCCTAAAGTTCTTTTTTTCAAGTTTAGATATACTTCGAGGAAGAAAGATATATCATTTGCGTTCTTCGAGGATAAAAATTTAATGTAACTGATTTGTTTTGCTTGTTCTTTGGTTAACGATTTGCCGAACATTTATATATATACTCGTATATTTATATGGAAAAGAATTTAGCATGGTGACGATTATTTGAATCCACGAAAGAAATCAGATTTCCAGCATCAAGTAGTCAAACGTTGTTAATGTGAATTGTTACTAAGTTAATTTGATAATGTTTCTTAGTCCACATACTGACAAAAGTTCTGATATACTTTTAGGTTCCAACTTATAATATAATGTATTTATATTAAACTAGTATGAAATCAACTTATTTACAGGATGTTTTAAATCTTAAATTAAATTTTGGTGAATAAGGAATAATTAGTTTTATTAAAATAAGCCAGTTAATGTGTAACACTTAAAAGTGTAAATTCACTTCAATTACCAATGTGCCTTTATTAAATGCTGCTTAAATTATCAAAAGAACAATGACCGTAAATAATAAAAAATGTTATAAATACTATCAACCTCATTTAATAAAAGACCTTTTATCTGACATTCGATTAAGCTTTTGCTTTTTCCAAATAGGACAATGACATTGTATTTACCCATGCATACATGATTGCTAATTTGTTGATCTTGCTCATTCATCTAATTCCTTTAAACAGTATATTTGCATACAAGTGAACTTAAATTCCACTCTACTACCGAAAAGTCTCTTCAGAAAGAAGCAAACGGCTAAAATACTATTTGAAAATGTTGCAGATATCCAAAAACTAGATAACTACTGATGATCACATTCTTTGAATAAAACTGCATGGTCTCCAAACGTTAAAATATACAAATCATAAGATGGAGGTTTTGCCATTAATCATTTAGTTATTTAAAGAACTTTTTGAAAGAAACAAAAAAGGTTAAATCAAATATATATCATTGCCAAAGGTAATATTTTTTTCCTTTTTTTATAAGTAGTCGGAAATGTGGTCTTTCTTTGACACAAATGCAGTACCTGTAAATATAACAGGACAATATAGTGTACTCCTGCTTTAGACAACTTATATGTCATAATATACTACAAAGTTCTTATGCCACGAGGAAATATGAGGAAAGTTTGATAACATACCAAGGTATTTTTTTAACCGTCCAAACTTAGAAACAATTTTATTGCGTAGGAATAGTTTTTTTATCTTATAACTCTTTTAAAAGCAATGTCTAACACATTTCCTCGTTACATTGGCTGTGGCCGTTCAGCAGTCTAACATTCTTTATTCATTAGTTCTCGCTTTACGTTCTCCATACGACAATAATTCTTTCATTGTTATTGTAATCAAACTCGAAAGCTTACATATACAAATAAATATGTCTACTGGAGTTCTCTTAGAACAGAATATAAAACACCATTAACAATACCGTAATGTAATTATTATTTGTAACTATAAATATCATCATCTATGATATCTGGTAGAAGATGCTGTTTTATTTAAATGGATCTGTATTTGACAGTGTATTGCAGATGGATGGTCGTTGTAAGATTTAAGATTTACAGGTTTTAAACATTAGTATACAGTGGTATTGATTCCCATTAACAAAATACCTGTGAAATACTTTGGCAGTTTGAGGGAAGAGGTAACATATTCCTATCTGTTACAGATCTGTTTTTTTTTAATTTTTAATAACTATTGAAGATCAATTCTTACTTCCTCCAGATTTTTGTTACAAAATTAATGTATTGGATATCAGGTTATAAACAATATATGTTTGTAACATGTAGATTAACAGTTTTGTTTTTAATCATAAAATTCATAATGAACTTATCACTAAGAGATTTTAAAAGTTTACCATTCACTTATTTTACACTCATCATACGTTGTCAGTAGTGTTAGGAAAATACTAACCAATCACGTTGGAGTATTGAGATCTAGATTACGCTACTTAAAATTGACACGGAAATAAATAGTTTGATCGACTTATGCAAGCTTATTTGTATTTTATCATTTTTCTCTTCTATATTAATCTTGTCATATATTGACAGGAAGATTGATAAGATTATAAGAAATTCAAACATTACATTCTTGATATAATTGCACAGTTCTTTGTTATTTTTTTTTGATAACTTTTAGGGAGTTATAGTTAGTTAATTGCTTTAAATAAAAAAAATTAAAATGATCTATGGAAGTTATAAATATTTAGTTGATGTACATGTTACAGATTACCTTTTTCAACTCATCTTGATACTTTTAAGACACCTATAGTGTATCAATGCTTCTTCGGTAAAATTGTATACCTTTATAAAACATTGCGTGGTGAATATTCCACGTCAATTTAACAATCAGTCGATTATGTCAACCTGTTCTAGCATACCATTTCAGGATAATTATCATTATCTTTCATTTCCTTCTAAACCAAATTGTATTTTCCTGACTCGATATAAAAGAATAATACAGTATGGTTACTATTTTTCTCGAAATCCTCTTTACAATATGCAGCTTAAAAAGGTCCCATCAATTTGATCTCTATAAATAATAAACAGTTACATTATTAATTGTTTCTTTATTTTAATCAAATACTTAAATACTTTTTCTTAACATTAAACTTAACTCTCTATTTCTTGTTGACTCATTGTACACATTTTTTGATTTATTTGCACGTATTCCAATATAATTCTCGATTGGACGACGGTATGGCTGCTGCATTTGCTTATTGGCATTCAACCACTTTATATTTTGTTTTTTAACAAATTACACCAGCTTTCTTGCAGTCGTTTACAAAAATAGAAATGGCATTGTTTCATTTAAAGTCGGAATGTTTAATTCGTTTATTATTAAAATCAAATTTCAGCATGAATTTACAGTACTGTATCCGAACACGTTACTCACTTAACGTATGCAGAATAGGTACCCAAACAGAAACATTTATACAAGTGAAATTTAATATGAAAATTCTCGAAACAAAGAAATCCTTCGGAGGCATTAATCACAACAAAATAACAAGAGAATTGCAGATTCGGCAACATCCCTCACGTCCCGTAGCACTGGCTTGAGCGGTACTCAATTCTCAACAATTTATAATGCTTGAAACAATGATCCCGAAGGACCGGAAAAATATAACAGAAGTGAAGTACGGGGCAACTTTTTACAGCTGTTACACGGCATTTGACACCTGCTGTTGTGAAGCATAAACATTCTGGAAACAAAGTGATCCCTCGGAAGCATTAATCACAACAAAATAACAAGAGGATTGCAGACTCGGTTTGATTGAGTCTGTTCATGAGGGATAATGAATAAGTGCAACATCCCCCACGCCCCCTAGACCCGGTATAATTTTATATAAAGCTTTGTGGTAGATTATCGTATAATAAAATTGTAAAATTCTTGCAAAATTAACAGCAAACAATATGAATGAAAATACTAGGGCAATATGTTCATTCATTTTGATCCGAAATATCAAGAACTATCCCACACGACTCTTTCTCAAATACGTATCACATTTATGAAGTTTCTAATTTTTCTAATTTGTACATTTTAGAATGTAAAAGCCGTAAACTAGATCAAAGATCAAATATCTTTACTCTGATTTTCTTTCAGTATCATTTAAAGCGCGTGTGATTGAAAGTATTATGCAAAAGCTGTGTCCAACTGGAAAAATTGAGTGCTTTTCTTATATTGGTGTAACAATACCTGTTTTAGGCGGTGTCACATTTTTCCCATTTTATTTCGATACTTATTTTCGATAAGGCTTTTCCGATTTTTAAATATTTGTATTTGCATATTTGGTCTGGTAATCTATCCTCGATTGATTCCAATCAATGAAACCATCTTTCTGCAACGTGCAACAAATTGCACGAGACGAACAATTTAATTACATGCTGCAGACGATGAATGATATGATGTTAATAAAAGCAATAGTGCGGATACAGATATCAATTTCTTTAATTACTATAATGACATGATTGCTTTCAAAGAATTGATAGCGTAACAATGTTCTGGAACAATTTTGTAAAAGATACAACGGTAAACAATTATTAACGATCTAACCAATTAAAGTAGATGAAACAGAATCCCTAAAGAAAGCCCAACACGGCAAAATTGAAAATGTTGAGGGCTCGATTTGATTGAGACTGTTCATGGATATAAGTGGTAATTGCAAGCTTAAGCTCCCTCGCACACTGGTACCGGCAAAAGCAGAATTCAACACTTAACATTAACTGGTAAAATTTTGAATTTTAAAATATCAGCAGATGTTTTCATATGGCGGTCATTATGGAACCGTCAATGTGATACGTTAGTGTCATTTCATGAAAAGGTGCTTATGGTTCACAGTTGAAACAATGCGTGTGCTCTAAACGAGAAAACAATGGGCGACGCTAAATAAAATGGAATTTTAAAAAGGAATCAGAAGTTATGAAGCCTGTACATCACAGATAAGCTGTCAAAAGACAAAATGATAAACCACTCAACAGCTTCATTCAAAATATTGTAAAATGATTTAAGCAACATAAACAGTTCGAGCTGAAGCCAAGAAAGCAAATGTTTCTTGCTTTTCTCGCCTTTTTACAATGAAATGATGCTAAAATGCTGACTTGAAGTTGGTACTGGCTACAATCAAGAAATGTACACAAGACTATGAATGCAATGATATACATTTTATTTACATGATTTCTTTATTTTTCAGTACCGTTTTAAAAGATATTTTCGTACAATGACTTGTTTTCTTTGTTAGATTGGTTGGACTATTTGTGTACGATTATGCATTGTAATCTTTTGTATTTTGATATGTTTTCGGAAAAAAAAACAACAAGAACAAACAAACTTGCCCTGAACTACATACCAATTTTTCCGGATAAAACAATAATCATCTGTCTATAAAATATAGGGGAGAGATTATGTATCAATATTTGCATGTTTACTTAATACACTTACTAAAATACTAGAAACATTCTTATATATATATCGAAATGTTAATTTTACATATAAATCAATCATAAAACAAAATTCATTCAACAAATCTTCGGAAAGAGGGTTTGACAATTAAAACGAAAACCAGTGAAAATTGACCTCATTTTAATTGCCAAGAAACAGTCCGTTTCGAAGAATAGTGCAAGGAATGTCGATGATCATTCAATGGATTAGTTCTATCTTACCTCATGACTAATGTACTTAGGTAAGAGATACGAGACAATTTAAGGAAGCTTGCAGAAACGAACATGATAAAATTTAATGTAATATCTGTTCATATTCATCTAAGGTGAATGATAATATATTACGAAGAATAACTATAAATTATGAGCCGTGTTCACAAATGAAATAAAGTTTCTTGGGAAAGGAACCTCAGTCGCGTACGTGAGGTGTAGATTGTAATAATAGTAAATAAAATACTATAGAAAAATGTGGAAATATTGAGTGCGAGAAACAAACTTTAGTTACTTAAACTGGACCAGTAAAATGAAATCAGAGTAGTTAGAGATAGCAAGAAATAACTATCACCGAGTTTATCTTTTCGAACTCTGTTTATTAATGTTATAATAATGATTCTATGCAAGTGGTAGACAAATAACGTTGATAATATTTAAAAACTTATTTTCTGTTGAAAATTACACCACAACGTAACAACAGATAAGGTGTTAGAGTAAAATATTTTAAATCTTCAATCAAATTTTATTGAATATATACTCAGGGATACTCAGGCAAATTAATGACAAAAATATTAAAATGATCTTATGTACTCAAATCAAGCTAAAACGACATTTTCTTAAAATCCCAGCATGAATTTCTGTATAAATTCTATATATTTTGGGTTTGAAGCATAAAAATATCTATATATGTTGAACGAAATTTAGACGCCGACAGAATCACCGAGTAGTTTTAAAACAAGTCATGTGACTTGCACAAACCCTGGAAGTAGCAATAACAGATATTGTGGATATTGTCAAAGCAATTCATTTGACATGATCATTAACGTTTCCAGAGTTGACTGTGACAACTTTTGTGAAATTTTAACGCTCTAACCTGACCCACTCGGGTCAAGTTAGGAAACCGACATTTTATTCTTTATAAGAAGAAAAGTTTTGCTCCTGTAACTGCCTAGTGTATTCATTTTAAGGACATTTACACAATAATGAATAAAAAATTTAAAACGAAGAAATGAAAATTTTACCTGTGTCTCCCTTTAAAACTAAAATGAAAAAAGGTGAAAACTGAATTTCATAGCCAAACATACAAGCATGACTTAAAGATCAGAGTAAGGCTTTTAAGTTAGTTCATTTAGCAAAATGTCTATATTTTATCCTCATAAAATTAGTTGGTTAACAAAACACAATTTACTCTGGATTTAAGGTGACATTACACAAAAGCTATATATGTTTGCTTCAATGAAATTAAGACAATACTTTATCTCCCGATTATGTCGAAAAATACATTTTAGAGAATAACGAAGTGTTTGAAATCTCCAAATAGGACAATGACATTGTATTTGCTCATGCATACACAATTGTTAATTTGTTGTTCGCTCAACTTAGTTTGTTCATCTAATTCCTTTGAGAAGAAGAGTACATTTACATAGATATGGAACGACAGAAGAATAACCTCTGCTTACAGCGCTATTTTATCAGATGCCATCAAACGACTAAAATAGTAACTATAATCTAGAAATCACTTCAATAGATCACATTTGATGCAAAAAAAATGTCATTTTGTTTACTTTTTTGTTGCTTGGCAGAACAGAAAATGTGAAATCAACTGCATACAATATACATACTTTTGTTAAAAGTTTTAAATGACTCTTTACATTAACTCAATAATACGCTCACTATAAGTGCAGAAATACGTCAAAATTTTTGATGTTTTAGAAGTTATTGATAATATTCTGTGTCATAATAATTTGCCTAATAATTATATTGTCAAAGTCTTATTGCATACATATAAATATGTTGCTACTTTACTTTATTTATCACATGCATAACCACGATCCTACAGATACAAACTCCTTATTGTTTACGAGCAATGCTTCTGAAGTAGTTGTGTTAACTTACGGTATATTACTTACAAAAAAGTATATTAAATAGTCATTTAAATAGTTTTTGGGTCTTTTTGTGTTGAAAAAATCCTGCTAAAGCCGGTGCAATGATCCCTTTGAGGTTTTTGCTTGTTTGATTATTTCTCTTCAGCAAACTTAAAATGGAGAAGCGAGTATGCGATGCTGCTAAACAATTTATGCATGACCTGTTTACTTTGTTTTTATGTTTTAACTTGTCCAGAATATTCCTATTTGATTTATAAACATTTTGTCAAATGTCACGATAATAACAATATTTCGTATGTTACCATGCACTGGTTTTAGTCTTATATTTACTCATATGAAGTTCATGTCAAAGAATAATAATGTTGTACTCCTACTTCTGAAAACTTTTTTGTCATTGAATATAAAAAAAAATGATTTAAATGCCACTTTGAAAGTTATGCACTAGATATAAAGGTTACAAACTTTGAGGCAATTGCATTACGTAACAATACTTATTTTCAAATATATAAAATCAATGTCTTAGACATTTCCTCTTTACAATGACTTTGGCCGTTCGGCAATCTAACATTCTTTTTTCATTATTTCTCGCTTTACTTTCTCCATTCGCTTATAATTCTCACATTGTTATTGTAATCAAACTTGAAGGCTTACATATACAAATAAATATGTCTACAGATGTTCTCTAAGACCAGACTTTAAGACATCATTAACAATACGGTAATGCAATTATTATCTGTTACTAGAAATGTTGTCTTAGTAAATTTGAAGTCATTTTTTTGAAGAATAGAGTATTGAACAGTAATTTTGGGATAGGTATTGTTTTACATTTTAAAGGTTTATTTATTTTTTACATTTTAAAATTTGAAGTTTTTAGTTAAAGATCCTGTAACACAATTTTTTATGGTTTTAAATCATAAATAGTGCTCAAATTAAGATTTATCAATATTGTAGGTTAAAAGCATTATTTATAAAGATATTATCGAATTTAACATTTCATGTAAATAAAGGGAGGTACAAAAAAAAATTTCTATAAAGTTTAAGCCAAATTTTACAATAAGAAATGAATGCATATATTTTAATGATTACATATATGCACAAATATTTGCAGTACATATTTTACATATTCTTCGATGTTTGAAAATTGTTTATTTGCATAATTATGTACATATATATAATATCACTTAGTGTGGTTTACCACTTTGATCACAACATACCAGATCTTTAACAGGAGTGCATTTAGAACTTTATAACGCTGTATGCATGAAAATTGTGTCTTATAGCTGTTAGCAGGTCCAAACTACAAAACTTCTTTTTATAACTTATTTTCATACTTTATTATTTCTCTTAAAAAGAAACGTGTTATTGATGTTTGTTTTGTATACATGTATATACTTGTGTACTAAGATCGGGAATATTTACTATTAACTTAATAAAATTATTTCGAAGCGAAAAGTGACATACAAATTTAGAATATTTTTGCTTTATTATGTGGCAAAGCCATTCATTACATTTATAATACAATTAAATACATGTAATTACTTAAATTAATAGAATTATTGATTTGAACGAATGAAAGTATTAATATTTAACATCTATCAATTAAAACCATGAAATGCAAATAAAGTGTTTGGTATATTCAGGTTTATTGGCGAAATTATTTTTCCTTTCTTATTTTAAAGAATGTTATAATAAAACAAAACTCTAATATTACATAAGTATACTTAAGTGTGATTTCAACATTTATATAACCCTTTGATGGCACAAAAAAAGCACTTAAGATGAAGACTTTTCTTAATGAGCAAGTCGTACAAATTAAACATGCTGTTAAAATCAATATTTCTGCAGTCAACTACATATATTCCATGCAAAGGATTTAGTTAATTGTAAATGATTACAAAATGGTGTGTAAAAAACATATCATATTTGTTTCATGGGAAACAATTCTTACTCTTAACTAAAGTCACGTGAAGATAACATCCAATTAAGTCAGAAGTAAAAAGTGAAATGAATAATATTTCTAAATTGGACAAGTGGATTGTATTTTATCATGCATATGATATATAAGCTGGCTAATTTATGTTTTGTCTTATTTTTCTGAATGATGAATTGGTTAATATATGGTATGGAAACATATCACAGCTGGATGTTTCGTCTTCTAAAACTAAATAGAAGAAATCAGGCGGTAAATACACTTTCACATGTTAAGTCTGCAAACGTTTCAGATAACAATAGGAGGAGCTGACCAGTACGAAATCATGTTTGATTTTTAAAGTTTAGAATATCAACAACAAATGTTTCGTTATTTACGATGTGATAATAATAAAAACATAACTGTTTGTTTCATTAAAGAAATGAACAGAGAAAAGAGAACAAAAAATAACAAAGAAATTATTCCTTGGAAACGTGAACTCTATAATAATGATCTTAAAAACGATCCTGATGGTGCTAGAAAGACATGATTATACATTTTACAGTTTAAAATTTAAACAAATATCATTGAAATGCAATATCAAATTGACGTTACAAAGTTAATAATAGCTTTTTAAAGACTGTCTTGGCTTGTACATAATTATAAATTAAATCGCAGAAGTATTATATCATATAGTATGTGCCCAACTGTAAATACCGACTTAATAAAATCAATTTTACACAATTTCAATTTCGATTAAATTACACATTTACCCGTTTTCATAAACATTCAATAACTTTTTCAAAAATCTGTAAAAAAAAAGAAGCTGTATGGTTTCTTTGTGTCATTCTATATGAATTGTTATTATGTTTGCTGTCTGCTTAAGTTTCTTTGTCGGTTATTATACTGATCACCAAGCAAAAAAGCATTAAAATGACTTTATTCTTAAACTGACAGTCAGCAAAGACATATTGTATAATACATTACCATATACCCGGTATCTTCACGGTATCTGGCAATACTATTTCGGGCCTCATTTTAAGCAATTATAGGACAATCAGATAAGTTTTCTTTTATTTCATCAAACCACATGCTTTCTCCGTAATTTCTTTTAACGTAATTTACCCCTACAATATTTTTTTTATTTGATTGCATTAAACTAAAGTAGTCTACATCTGTAAACCGTCGGCTGTTATCAATGTTGATGACCGTTGCAATAAATAAATGTATACATTAATCTTTGATACGTTATTTTTATCGTCCGCAAACGATAAAACATTGAATAATTCATTTTAAAGAATGGTCTTATTCCTAAAACATCAAAAGAAAGGTAAGATAATAATTTCTGAATGAAGTCATCAAAATTAAGTAGCTGGAAATTGAATTTCAGTGTACAAAAGCGTTTTTTATTATATTTTGAAAACCTGATAATCTCGACAGCTTAACGTTTGAAAATACAACACAAATTGTCTATGAAACATTTATGTCTGAATAAATAAAGATAAAAGAACAAATCAAATCGAGGAGAAAATATTCACTTGCGTATGTCTGCCAATATGATTTTAGATATTCAAACAAACCTTATGCTTCAAATAAGTATTATATTTCTAACGTTTATTATGTAATCAAGTTGTATCGAATAATCGTATCAGGAATGATAAACATTACAAGGTTGGGAAAGAGTCTTCCATGCTTTATACAGATTGATATTGTTCAAAGTCCAATCCGATCAATTAAACTCTCTCTCTCTACAACATATCTGAAAAGAAGAAAATCGACTGCAGACGACAAAATCACGTCAATAAATGAAGCCAATCAGAGACAAAGATCAATTTCATTAATTACATAATAGCATGATTGCGTTAAAATACAAAGCAAGACTGTTATTGGCAATATTTTATGAATGCAATATTTTGTTTTTCTTTTAGAAATGTCACGTACATTTCATTGTGATCTTGAATCAAAGTCAATTCTGCAGTCTTTTTCAGGATCTTTGTTCGTGTTTGTTCTTTGCAACCTTTACATTAAATTGTTATTGATATGAAATCTGGACTACCAGAACTGTTGTTTTCTCCTGGCATATTGACAGTAAAAAAAAAAGTTAAATAAAAGAACAACAATGACGTAACAATTTTAAATGTTCAACTTTTATTCCGATGCAGAGCTTATCACTTAAATAATGGACGGACGTACGTTTAAGATTGTTATTTAATATGGATTATTTGATAAACAACTGCACGAAACTACACGTAACCCCAATCAACTAAAGAAATAAACAAAAATATTGTCTATATGGAAATTTTTATTAGTTAATATTATTCCCTCATGTACAGACTTAATCAAACCGAGTCTGCAATTCTCTAGTAATTTTGTTGTGATTAATGCTTCCGAGGGATCACTTTGTTTCCAGATTTCTAAACTTCACAACAGCAGGTGTCTAGTGTTGTGTGGCAGCTGTAAAAAGTTGCCCCGTTCTTCACTTCAGTGTTGTTTTATTTTCCTGGTCCTTCGGGATCATTGATACCAGCACTATTAAGTGTTGAGAATTGAGAACCGCTCAAGCCGGTGCTAGGGGGCGTGAGGGATGTTACACGTATTCATTATCTCTCATGTACAGACTCAATCAAACCGAGTTTGCAATTCTCTTGTAATTTTGTTGTGATTAATGCTTCCGAGGGATCACTTTGTTTCCAGATTTTTATAATTACAGCGCTGAAAGTAATTTTCAATGGCTTGAAATAAATTCACAAGCATCATCACTGGCTCAGACTTTGTCCTCGTTCAATCAATTGCAATTACCTTCTAGAGATGTAACAAATAGTAAAATTTAACTAAAATGTTTTTCTAAAACATAAATGTGCTTGATAATAAAATATGAGATAGGTATTAAAGAAAAAGTCAATCGTCATATCACTCTAACAATCCTACTCATAAGATATTTCATTTATGTTTTTAAAGACTGAAACAGACAAGAGGATTCACTTTAAAATGCTTTATAATGAAATTACAAGTTCCTGTTATCTAAAATATCTGTTAAATAACTTTAACTTGAGAGTATACCATTATCACAAATGTGGTATAATATCCATTGTTTATGAACTTTTTACACGGATTTATACAGTATCGTGGTAAAAAAAAATACTTAAGCCGGTGCGAGAGAGTGTGACCAATGTAACACTTTTATCATGTCTCATGAACAGACGCTGTCAAACTGCAATTTCAACTATTCATGTTTGTCTCCATTGCCCTCGATTGTTTGTTTTCCTTTTAAGAAACTTTTATATATTTGGAAGTAATATTGAAGTTGTCAATGTATTTTATTGACATGACAGACAGGAATAACGATCATTTTCACAATTAATAAACTTATCATTCATTTCTTTTTAGCAGCATTATGCAAAAAATCATTAGCCAATATAGGTTAACAGACAATCGTCAGCTGATTAAGTTCATGTTTATTATCTGGTTTATAGAGGATTTAATGTACCAAAGACATGACGTTCTAATGCCAAAACTATATGCAAATCTTGTTTTATTTTGTTGTCCTTCACTTAACTATTTCCATGACAATGGTATATTTGCATAATTTTTGGAGAAAAAACTCATTCTGCCTCTTATCTGGTTCAGTGAAAGAAAATCAAATTACACTTGACAAGAAGCTATCACAGATACTTTCTTGGAACAAATGTAGATTGTTGATTTTCTAGTATGTGAGAATGTATCACTTACTATAAAAACGTTACAACAATCAAACATTTTAAATGGACTTGTATACTTTCAATCTGGACAAAAATAATCATCGTTTTAAGGAATTTTTCAAAATAGGTATCAAGTGAATAGCGAACAGTTAAGTCCATGAACGAGCGACGCGGATGTTCCGTCAGATAGTAGTCTGCTCTGGAGGCTTTGATAGAATAATTTGCAGCCAGGAGGCTTAGGGTTAAAGATTAATCATGACAATAAATTTGTGCTCAAATTTTGTATTTGAAAATTAGTTTTTTTTAAGGTAGATGACATTTGATAACCACTTGTGATATGATCTTGAAATATGCCTTCGTTTACTTTAAAATTGAAATAGAAAATTAGATTTTAACAGTATTTCTACATGCAAGCAAACGTTTAAAAGCATAATGATTGATAACATCTATAAGCTAAAGATCAAATGTGAGTTTTCAACAACTAATTATTACAATCTTATCTTCGTGTTCACCTGCAGTTCGTGTAGTTAAAGAGTAACGGAATTCTGTCGAGAATGAGTTATATTCAGAAACTGCATTCAATTTGACTAACTCAGATGAAGCAAAACCTAACGGTTTTCACACATATTGGTTAATTTTAGCTGTAACGTGATTTATCTCAATAACATGATTTATGAATGTAAGATTCCAAATAAATAAAAATGTCATATGTGCCTTTCCGACTAATGTAGATTTAATTACTTAATTTGATTATTAAATTCTCAACCGGAAATGTCACAAAAATGCAGTATATTTTTATGTAACAAAAGTTATAATAACTATACAACAACATAGCCAACAAAAAATTCTCATCAGAGAAAATTCAAATAACCAAACCATAATGCTCCATGCAAGAAATTGAAATCCCAAATCCCAATAAACTATATTTGCATATTTCTTTATTCTTTATCATATTTCAAATGTTAAGTTATACGTTAGCTAGGGGAGGCGACTTCAAAACCCTAGAAAAGACATTATATAACACACTAGAAACTTGTAAACTTATCACGTGACAATGTAGTTTTTTTTACATCGTTTAAACAGACAATTGGGTTGACTGTAGAATAGTCATGAAGCTTATTTCTAAAACAGACACAATCTATTTGGTAATATATCCGAAAACATTTAAAATAAATCAGAAAGATAGACTTTAGAAAGACAAGGAGTTTGACGAAGCCTGACGATAGAAAAGACAAAATGCTTGATAAAACCGGCAATGACTCTTGAACAGACAAGGCGCTTCACCCAAGTAAAAACAATGAGTCTGATTTGACAACAGACCAGAAAATTGTTTCTAGAAGATGGGCTTAGCTTAATTTTAGAACTGACAATGAGCTTGATTCTAGAAAAGGCAAATCACGGTGATACTAGAACAGACAAAACAAGACGAACTATTCTAGAATAAAACGGAGATTGACTTGAATGTGAGGAGAAAATGATCACAATTGATCTTGCTCATTTTTGTGGTGGTGTAGCAAGTGTCAATTGGCTGGAAATAAGTACGTTTATCATCTACAATGTTAAAATATAAAATAAAAATGAATGAATGGATGATCAAACGCATTTTTTTTCACATTAAGATAAGGGAAAAGCCAATTACAGATGACAATGCCTTTTATTGACAACAATTGACAATTTTATCCTCTCAGTAATTTCACAAGCGGATGATATATGTTCAGATCGATTCATACTGTTTTTTGAACAGGCTCAATTAAACCGAGTCTGCAACATTTTCAATTTTGACGTGTTGGGCTTTCTTTAGGGATTCTGTTTTTCTCTATTTTAATGTATTTTGAAGATATTGATAATCTATAACTTAAAACTTTGAGTTAGTTTCCAGTTTTCATTTGTAAACCCTAATACATATTTTGCATTCTTCTTTTTTGTATTACATACGATTTTAAATGTCAAATAACAAACATGTAAATAAATAAAAATCTTGCCAAAATATTTATCATAGATTCATTAGATTTAAACAAGGTGAAACATCATTTTAAAATTACCTCTATGGGGAACACTATGTTTCTTAGCTGGTATCTGTCACATGTGGCTTTCCCTGCTAAAATGTTATAATTTTCGAAAAATTACAATTTAAATGTTGGGAACAGAAGCAAAGTTATGCATACCAGAGAACCTTAAGCGGATCACCTTTTTACTTTTATTAGTTGGTCATGTGATTGAAAGGCCCCCGTTTAGAGCCAATGTTGATTGAGACACTACACTTGAAGAATGGGATTGTATAGAAATGCTTGAAAAATTGCTTGATGTTGGCCACTTAAAGTATATGTGATTAAATAGATAAAGTTCCAAATAATGGGAATCAATGTTATATTATCTAGTCAATTAATTTCTCGTTAATGAGACGACAATATATAATGTCTGCACGAACTTGAAAATGTCAAGTCAATAAAGACAAATTGCTTAGTTGAAAAAGTCCAATCAATAGCTTAGTTTAGGCAGATGTTTGCATTTATGAAATGCTATTGTTTGTGCGGGGGAGGGTGCAATCGTCCTTTTTAATCTTCACTCTCGTGTTATATGTCATTTTGTGACCAAAGCGAAAGTCTTATAACAAAAACAGTGGTAAGACTCAATAAAGGAACAAAACAGGCATGCCATTTAGGAACGTTATTTTCGTACGTACTTCTTAACTGTATAATCACCTCATTTAAATAGTGCTATTCCTCATTGTATTTCTTGACCGTCCATCAATATAACTTGCTTTATGAATTAGTTCTCTTCTCGCGCCCTCTACATACGGCAATAATTCTATCACTGTCATTCTAATCAAACTTACAGGCTTAGATACAGAGATAAATGTGTCTACAGAAGTTCTCATAGACCAGAATAAAAGACATCATTTACAATACGGTAATGAAATTATTATCTGTCACTTGAAATGTTGTCAGAGAGAGATAAGATAAAGTCGTAAATATTTGAGAAATAAATTCTGTACGAGGAAGCACGATATCAATAAAAATAAGAATATTTCTGCTATAAAGAGTACTTATTTTCATGATAGAAAACCAATATTTAAGGACATTGTATTGGCAATTAATATATTTTCTCTGCAAGATAATATTACCTCAGAAGAAAATTGTACAACAAAAGAAATAGAAAAAACATTGGAGCCAATAGATGATTAGCAAAATTTAATGTGACATTATGTTTATTTTTCATTGTCAAGTTGAGCTGAATTTACTATATATTTCAGAAGATTTACTGTTATTATGGTAATTGGCAAACAGCTGATATTGGACAATTCTTAGGATCGCGTAAAATATAACGTTACAGGTCAATTGCGATGGATATTTAAAGACATTTTATTGGCCATTACTCCCTTGGATGGACATAATGGCACTTCAAAAATGTTACGGGCATGGGATAGGCTTTACTTATATTTCAAATTATTTGCCTTTTTACTCACAATATTAAACGTTTTCATTGCAAAGAAAGGCGATAACTAACGTATTCTGACAGTCACAAGATTTTACTTGATTGTCAAATATTCATGACTGAAATGCTAAAGTTAAAAGTTAGGTCAACATAAGTATTGCATTGATGACTACTCACATTTCACAATATTTTCCAGTTATCAACATTTTAGATAAGAACATTCTTACCAAATTACAAATGTCATTTGAACATGAAAAATAGTCTTTAAGAGACTAACACTAGCCTATTGCTGCAATATCTTTTCACTTTACAAAAAGTTTTCCTTTATCAGGATGTTTTTGATATCCACTCAAGTTCTGTTTTCAAATTTAATCATTTATGTATAAGAAACATTCATGGTAGATAAGATAAAAGATAATCATGACTATATGATAAAAGAGGGGTATGCACTCACGTTTGTCTGCAATTCAAATTTTACTTGCTGAACATAATAAATATTTTTATTCAAAAGAATTGTTATGTTTTTACTTGCATTCTTTATAACATGGAATGTACATGTACACGTAAATTAAAGTTACCGTTGCTTTTCGGGGGTTTGTTAAGACTTCCACAGAATACCGTTCTGAATATTTATAGTTAATATCTAGGTTGCCGTGATTTAACTCCATGCATTAAATGATTTCTGTAGCTAAATTTAATTATGTTTATTTATTGACTTCTATATAGTGAAATTCACATGTGAAGACAAACAAGCATGAAACTGAATGATCTCTTAAACAGAAAAGTCATTTAAAAACATCAATGCTTTTTCACCAATACATCTATCATATTATTCTGGAAATGTTTAGTCTATGTACTCTAAATATCATACCAATTATGTTGTATTTAGTATCAATTTTGTTGGACTGATAAATAATAACAGATACTTTTTTGCCTCAATCTAGTATGTGTCTATCTTGTTGTGACATTTAACGACACATATCTGTGAATTTATGACATGGCTTAACAAATATTGACATTCCGAGCGAACGAGACATAAATAATCATTATCTTTCGTGCAGCCGAACCTTGCTTAGTTTCTTTGTCGTGTAAACGACTATTACAATAGATGTTTAATGATTCTTTTAGGAATTAGACACTAATCAATCTTCAGCTTTCTATTATTGTAAGATAGCATGTCTCTTGACATGGATTGATTGCTATGATTTATAAAAAATACATGGTCAATTGTTATTGCCAACTTAGCGTCTTTATATTTCAGACAGGCGATGATGCGATATAGATCTTATCTCACGTTGTCGTATTTTCGTGCTGGAGAAAGGGCGAAAAGTTAAAACTGACAGGAACGGAACACTGTGTATTACACATCGAAATTCGAAGTTTACATTTAACAATTTTTCGCCCCTTATAAATGTTAAAACATACACTGTATTATTGTTTTATTATGATAGTAGACAAAAAGGTAAAGCGTGGATAATTTCAGTTTAATATTTAATCGTGTAATTAATATACGGTTTCATCGTGATCAGTGCATTCAAATAAAATTAAAAACAATATGATGCACATTAATATACACTGTGCTCATATTTCTTTTCCAATAAATATCTCAAAATGTCTAGAACCTAGAACCAAAACATAAAATGCGTTAGTGCCTACAAGCAAGTCGCTTTGTATTGAACTTATTATTTATTTATTTATTTATTTATTTATAAACTGTTATCAATCTTTTGTTAGAAATGACAGCTTAATAAAAATTAACAGAAATTGATATTAGAATGACTAAGACTCGTCTATTTCATCTGTACATATGCAATTTATTTTATTCTTATCAGAATGAGATACATTTGATGGGTATACTGATAAAATGAAACAGGTATCTGCTGAAACTATCTCTAGTGTTATCTTTGAGAAAGTGATTCGCACCCAAAAACATGAGATTTGTTATCATAAATTTTCATTTTTAAGATGATTAAAGTGTCAGAGTCTAGCTTCTTCTTACAACGTGTAAAGGATTTGGATTTGAATTCCATTTCTTTCTTTTCAGCATCCAGTTTGCAATAAACACAGCTTAGGCTAGTGAATGTCAATGGGGCGTGGTATTTCCACTTCCTTTCTTCTAATAAATAGACACAATCGAAACTAAACTCGCGAATTCGATAATTCCACCTTTTTCCTCGTTCCATAGCTCCTAGTATATCTCCAGATTTGTAACTCTATTTCAATCCTTTTTATCATTTGAGACTAATAGGTACTGAGGCAGTGTTATTTGTAAGAGAGTCGAAATATTTTTAATGGAAATAAAAATTTACCATAAAAATGGTTTATGCATTGTTCAAAACATAAATATATGAAAAATTTCATTCTAATTACTATCGTTTTATCACCCTGTGTGATCGTAAGAGGCGATAAATAGGTTCAAATTACTGGAATCTATGCATCTCTTAGCTCCAACAGGTGAGGTGGTTTTGATGCCTGGTGTTGCATTAAGTTTGTAATACCCGGGGTAAACCAAAATCATTTTTCCTGTTTTTGTGCTAAATTGTGTTGGTGCGACGTTAAACAAAAAAGAAAAATAAATTAGTCGGTGTTTTTCTATTGCTGCTAAAATAAATTCTCATGTGGAAAGAAAGAAGTGGCAAAAAAGCGACTTACAGAGGCTGTTTTTTTGCTCACAGTTTACCTAACTTACTGATTTTGACAATATTTTGTCAACTGTCACGATAATAACAAAATTAAGTCTGTTAAACTGCAGGTACTGTAGTATAAGTTTTACAAGTATGATAATGGCGTACTCCTACTCCTGAAAACTTAATACAAATTATTTAGATGCCCCTTTGAAAGATCTGTACTAGATATGAAGGTTACAAACATTGCAATTGCATTACGTAACTGTACTTATTTTCAAATACATTTTTAAAATCAATGTCTAAGACATTGACTTTGGCCGTTCGGCAACCTAACATTCTTTATTCATTAGTTCTCGCTTTACGTTCTCCATATGGCAATAATTATTTCATTGTTATTGTAATCAAACTTGAAGGCTTACATATACAAATAAAAATGTCTACAGATGTTCTCTTATAACAGAATATAAGACACTATTAACAAAACGGTAATGTAAATATTATCTGTTACTAGAAATGTTGTCTAAGGAACTTGAAGTCATGTTTTTTTTTACAAGAATAGAGTATTGAATAGTATTTTTGGGATAGGTTTTATTTTACATTTTAAAGGTGTATTTATTTTTAACATTTCAAGATTTGCAGTTTTATGTTTACATGAGTGTATGAAGTACTTTATTCTAAAAGTAGTATTCAATATGCTACATGTATGAAAGTGATATCATATAGTGATGTCATATAGTTGTTGGCAAGTACAAATTGCAACTATTTTTTAGTACATATTTTCGTTCTTTATTTTCTCTTACATAGAAACGCTTGACTTATGTTTGTTTTGTATTTATACTTGTATACTATGATCGGAAATATTTACTAGCAACTTTATACAATTATCTTAAAAAAATGTGACATACAAATTGAAGAATACTTTAACTTTATTATGTGGCATAGTCGTTCATTACATAACTGATATGACTACATACATGTAATTACTAAAATTAATGGAATTATTGATTAAAAAATGAAAGTATATATATGTTACATATATCATTTATAAAATTGAATGTCTTCAACCATAATACAAACCACGAAATGCAAATAAGGCGTTTTGTAAATTCAGGTTGATTCACGGATCTATTTCTTTCTTATTTTAAAGAAAGAAGGTTGTTATAAAGAAAACTCTAATATTACACAAGTATAATAAAGTGTAATTTCAACATTTTTATAAAACACACAAAAAAGAAATCTAAATAAGTAGACTTTCAAATTTCTAATGAGCAAGGCGTACAAATTAAACACACTGTTAAAATCAACATTTCTACAGTTAACAACATATATTCCATTTAAAAGCACCTCTTCAAAAGATTTAATTAATTGTAAATTATGACAACATGGTGTGACAAAAACATATCATATTTGTTTCATGGAAAACAATCCTTACTCATCAGTAAAGTTACGTGAAGAAAACATCCAATTTAGTCAGAAGTAAATAACTCAAGCCAGTAAGTGAAGTGAATAATATTTCTAAATTGGACAAGTGGATTGTATTTTATCATGCATATGATATATAATCTGGTCAATTTAGGTTTTGTCTTATTCTTCTGAATGATAAATTGGTTAGGATATGGTATGGAAACACATCATAACTAGATGTTTTGTCTTATTAGAATAAATACAAGAAATAAGGCGGTAAATGCACTTTCACATGCTAAGTCTGCAAACGTTTCTGATAACAATAGGTGAAGCTAACCAGTACGAAAAATTATGCTTGATAAATTTTAAAAAGTTCAACTACAAACGTTAGTTACTTTCGATGCAGTTATAGAAAAAAACTGCTTCATCAAATAAATGAACATAAATACGCAAGCAAAGAAAAAAATAATTATAGTGAAATTGTTCCTTGGAAACGTGAACTCTATAAAGATAATCCTGTTGGTGCAGAAATACATAATTAACAATTTAGAATCCAATCATTACATTTGCAATATAAAAGCTGGTCATAGCTTTTTAAAGACTAGTTTTACTTGCACATAATATTTTTGAAATCGCAGTAGTATTATGTCAAACAGTATGTGCGCAAAGGTAAATACCGACTTATATTTTTAACGTCATTTACCTTTACAAATTTTATTTATTCGATTGGATTAAACTAAAGTAGTCTACATCTGTAAACCGTCGGTTGTTATCACTTTTAATGACCGTTGCAATGAATAAATGTTTACATTAATCTTTGATATGATATTTTGTATCGTCAGAAAACGATAACACATTGAATGATTTATTTTTAAAGAATGGTCTCATTTTTCATCCTAAAACATCAAAAGAAAGGTAAGATAATAATTTCTGCATGAATTGATCCTAAGTAAGTTGCTGGAAATTAAATTTCAGTGTACAAAAAGCGTTTTTTATTATATTTTGAATAACTGATAATATCGACAGCTTAATGTTTAAAAACACATCACAAATTGTCTATGAAACATTTATGTCTGAATAAATATAGATAAAAGAACAACTCGAGGAGAAAATATTCACTTGCCTATGTCTGCCAATATGATTTTAGATATTTAAACAAACCTTATGCTTCAAATATTGAGTTCTTATTTCAAATGGTTATCATATAATTTAGTTGTATCTAATAATCGTATTTACAAATAATAAACTTTAGAAGCTTTATTTAGAATGATACAATTCCAAGTCCCACCCTCTCTCTACAATGTATCTTGGCAGAAGAAAATCGACTGCAGACGTCAATATCACATCAATAAATGAAGCCAATCAGAGACAAAGATCAATTTCATTAATTACATATTAGCATGATTGCGTTAAAATAAATAAAAAAAAACATGACTGTTATTGGCAATATATGAATCAAAGCTTTTGACGCAATATCCTTGTTTTTCTTTTAGAAATGTCACGTACATTTCATTGTAATCTTGAATCAAAGCCAATTCTGCAGTTAATTTAAGGATTTTTGTTAGTCTTTGTTCTTTGAAATCGTTACATTAAAGTGATATTGATATGAAATCTGGACTACAAGAACTGTTTTTTTCCTCCTGTAATATTGACAGTAAACAAAGAATGTTAAATCAAAGAACATCAATGACGTAACACATTTTAAAATTCAACTTTTATTCCGATGCAGAGATTCAGTTAGATAATAAACGGATGTACGTTTTTCATTGTTTGTTACGTAATATGGAATTATTTGATAAACAACTGCACGAAACTGCACGAAACCCCAATCAACTAAATAAATAAACAAAAATATTGGTTAATTTCTTTCAAAGTCTATATTGAAAATACATTTATTAGTTTATTAGTAAACTGCTGAAGGTATTTTTTAAATAGCGTGAAATAATTTCACAAACATCATCATGGGCTCAAACTTCGACAACATTCAATTAATTGTAATAACCTTCTAGAGTTGTAACAAATAGTAAAATGATACTAAAATAATTTTCTAAAACATAAATGTGCTTGATTATAAATATGAGATAGGTTAGAAAGAACGAGTCAATTGTCATATCATTCCAACAATTCTACTCATAATAAGATATTTCGTTTATGTTTTAAAGACTGAAACAGACAAGAGGATTCAACTTGAAATGCATTATTATGAAATTGCAACTTCCTTTTATCTAAAACATCTGTTAAAATCTTTTTTTTTTTTAAATAAAAAAATCACATTTGTTTAGACGACATCCATTTAACTTTAACTTGAGAGTATACCATTTTCACAAATGTAGTATCATATCCATTGTTTATGAACTACTTTTTACACGGATTAATACAGTATCGTGGTAAATAATACTTATGCTAGAGAGTGTGACCAATGTTACACTTTTATCATGTCTCATGGACAGACTCTGTCAAACTGCAATTTCAACTATTCATGTTTGTTTCCAATCTTCCCGATTGTTTTTCTTTTAAGAAATTCTCTTGAAATTTTGTTGTGATTAATGCTTCCGAGGGATCACTTTGTTTCCAGATATTTATACTTCACAACAGCAGGTGTCAAGTGCTGTGTGGCAGCTGTTAAAAGTTGCCCCGTACTTCACTTCAGTTGTTATATTTTTCTGGTCATTCGGGATCATTGATGCCAGCACTATTGAGTGTTGAGAATTGAGTACCGCTTAAGCCGGTTCTAGGGGGCGTGAGGGATGTTGCAGGTATTCATTATCGCTCATGTAAAGACTCAATCAAACCGAGTCTGCAATTCTCTTGAAATTTTGTTGTGATTAATGCTTCCGAGGGATCACTTTGTTTCCAGATTTTTATATTCGGAAATAATATTGAAGTTGTCAATGTATTGTATTGACTTAACGTTCAGGCTTAACAACAAGGTGATACTAACAGACAGGAATAACGATTATTTTCACGATAATTAAACTGATCATTCATTTCTTTAAAGCAGCATTATGCAAAATAATCATTATCCAATATTAGTTAACAGACAATCGTCAGCTGATTAAGTACATGTTTATTCTCTGGTTTATAGAGGATTTAATGTACCAAAGACACGGCGTTCTAATGTCAAAACTATATGCAAATCTTGTTTTATTTTGTTGTCCTTCACTAAACTATTTCCATGACAATGGTATATTTGCATAATTATTGGAGAGAAAACTCATTCTGCCTCTTATCTGGTTCAGTGAAAGAAAATGAAAATACACTTGACAAGAAGCTATCACAGATACTTTCTTGGAACGAATGTAGATTGTTGGAGACTTAATTCATCATTTTCTATTAAAACCTTACAACGCTTAAATATCTTAAATAGACTTGTATACTTTTCAGTCTTGAAAAAAACTATTCATCGATTTAGGATTTTTTTTAAAATAGGTATCGTCTGCTGAAAAGCAAACAGTTCAGACCATGAACAGACGACACGGATGTTCTGACGGATATTAGTCAGCTCTGGTCGCTTTGATAAGTTGTCGCTAGCAGACTAATTGCTGAGATATAAATTATGATAATTAATTTAAGCTAAAATTTGGTATTTGAAAATTAGTAATTTTTGTGTATTAACATTTGTGATATGACCTTGAAAACTGCCTTCGTATACATGCAAAACAAAATAGAAAATCAGTTTTTAACAGTAATTCTACATGCAATCAAACGTTTAGGAGTATAATGATAAATAACATCTGTAAGCTAATGATCAAACGTGAGTTTTCAAAACTTAATAATTACAATCTTCTCTTCGCGTTCACTTGCAAGTAGATATCTTGAAGTCTGTAGTTATTGAGTAACGGTATTCTGATATTCAAAGACTGCATTCAGTTTTACTAACTCAGATGAAGCAAAACTTAACGGTTTTACACATGTTAGTAATTTATAGCTGAAATGTTGTTTTTGTCTTAATAACATAACTACTGAATATAAGATTCGAAGTAAATAGAAATATCATACGTGCCTTTCCGGGTAATGTAGACGTCATTGCTTTAATGGATTATTAAATTCTGAACCGGAAATGTCACAAAAAATGCGGTATACTATTTATGTAACAAGAGTTATAATAACTATACAACAACGTAGCGAAAAAAATTCTCGTCTGAGGAATTTCACATAATAACTAAAACATTATGCTTCAAATCACAAATTACAAATATATTATCTGTGAATGTTTCCTTATTCCTAATCATATTTAAAATGCTAAGTCTGATTTTAGAACAGACTAGAAAATTGTTTCTAGACGATGGACTTCGCTTAATTTTAGAACTGACAATGAGCTTGATTCTAGAATAGGCAAACCAGCGTGATACTAGAATAGACAAAACAAGACGAAATATTCTAGAATAAAGAATGAGAGGAAAATGATCACAAATGATCTTGCTTAGTTTTGTGGTGGTGAAGCAAGTGTCAATTGACTGGAAATAAGTAAAACAAAAAGTTCCATCTTGCGTTTATCATCTACACGTATTCTAAAAAGTCGAATGTAAATCACAAAACATGTCAAATATAATAAATACTATATTAATGAATGGATGATCAAACAAATTTCATTTACATTTAGATAATGAAAAATCTAGTTATAGTTGTTTATGTCTTTTTTGACAAAATTGACAATTTTATCTTCTCCGCAAGCGGATGATAAAATTCAGATCCATTCATACTGGTTTAATGAACTTTGAATATAGTGATAATCTTCAACTTAAAAGTTTGAGCAAGATTCCAGTTTTCATTTGTCAACCCTAATATTTCATATTTTGCATTCTTCTTATTTGTATAACATACGCCTTTAAATGTCAAATAACAAACATGTTAATAAATAACAACCTTGTCAAAATATTTATCATAGATTCATTAATTTTAAACAAGGTCAAATATTTTAAATTCCACATTAAAATAAAACGTAATCGAATAGATGCCACCTATTGGCTTTCTTAGATTGCATAAAGTGTCTATAAATCCGTAAAAATATCGGCAAAATTGACAGTTGGAGTTACCTTTATGGTGAACACAATGTTTCTTAGCTAGTATATGTCACATGGCTTTCCCTGCTAAAATGTTATAATTTTCGAAAAATTACAATTGCATACCAGAGAACAAAGACAGGATCATCTCTTTCCCTTTATTAGTTGGTCATGTGATTGAAAGGCAACGTTGATTGAGAGACTACACTTGGAGGTTGGGGTTTCTGTATAGAAATGCTTGAATAATTATTGGCCGCTAAAAGTATATGTGTATAAATAGATAAAATTCCAAATAATGGGAATCAATGTGATATTATCCAGTCAATTTATTTCTCGTTAATGTTATATGAGACGACAATATATAATGTCTGCACGAAGTTTGAAAATGCCAAGTCAATTAATACAAATTGCTCAGTTGAAAAAATCCAATCAATATCTTAGTTAAGGCAGATGTCTGCATTTATTAAATGCTATTGTTATGCGGGGGAGGGTGCAATCGTTCATTTTAATATTCACTCTCATGTTACATGCCATTTTGAGACCAAAGCGAAAGTCTTATAACAAAAACAGTGGTGCTATATGTTTCCATTGTATTAATACATTTATTATCTTAAAGGATATGGTTACATTTCAGAAAATAGCAGCATTTTGAGAAAATATTAACGCAATGGTAAACATTGTAATATAACATTATCACAGTTAAAGGATTTGACATATACTTTACACATTCAGTTTTCGTGTACATTTAAAACTAAATATACTTGGTGACAAAATCTTATGTTACAATCATGTGTCTCTATTAACGGTCTTTATTATCAGAAAAAGATCACACACCTTACATGAGATAAAGTATGACGTCAATGTGATTAAGCCAATAAATGAAGTGTATGAAAATTCCAAATAGGGGAAGTAAAGTGTAATTCAAGCATACATAATAGATGTTTGTTGGTTGTATCAACTTTTGTTCATTTAACTCCTAATAGTCATTTATTTGCATAGAAATAGGATTGAAATATACACTGAGCTAAACGCATTTTCTTATTAGGAGACATTCTATTTAAAATGAGCTGTCTCAAATTGTGCAAACGTAATACAATAATTTGTCCTTCTATGTTATCGTTATTATAATGATTTCTCGAAGAAATTGATCAGAGATAATTTTTTTAAATAAAAAAAAATGATATTGCAGAAGGTTATATCTTCTTATTTCAATCACAGGAAGTATACTACGTAAAGCTCATTGACTTTGGATGAAATTAAAATATCAAAATCAATCAATTTAAAATCTAGATTACACCGCGGCAAAAATGTGTGCACTAAGTGACTTTCAATCTAAATGTTCGACAAATGTTATATCTCGTAATTTGCTGATTTTGCTGTACTTTAAATAGTTAAATAGTTTAATAATAACAACAATAAATAAATATTATGGATTTATTTTTTTGCGTAAAGTCTGCAGAATAGCTACCTCACTTGAATGAATCCAAATTTATGGCGGGATTTTAACCCACAGAGGTAAGGGAAAAATAGTTTGGAATCAACAATTTTAACAACTAGTCATCATACGCCCAAAAATCAAAATAAAAGACTTAATAAAGGAACAAAACAGGCATGCCATTTAGGAAAGTTATTTCGTACGTACTTCTTAACTGTATAATAACCTCATTTAAATAGTCCTATTCCTCATTGTATTTCTTGACCGTCTATCAATATAACTTGCTTATGAATTAGTTCTCTTCCCGCGCCCACCACACACGACAATAATTCTATCAATGTCTTTCTTATCAAACTTAAAGGCTTAGATACAGAGATAAATGTGTCTACAGAAGTTCTCATAGACCAGAATAAAAGACATCATTAACAATACGGTAATGAAATTATTATCTGTAACTTGAAATGTTGTCAGAGACAGATTAGATAAAGTCGTAAATGTTTGAGAAATAAATTCTGTACTAGGACGCACAGTATCAATAAAAATAAGAATATTTCTGCTATAAGACTACTTATTTTCATGACAGAAAACCAGTATATAAGGACATTGTATTGGCAATAAATATTTATTACCACTTAAGGTCAGTACCCTCATATATTTTCTCTGTAAGATGATATTACCTCAGAAGAAAATTGTACAACAAAAGAAATAAAAAATACATTTGAGCCCAGAGATGACTGGCAAAATTTAAAGTGACATTATGTGTTTTTTTTTTCATTGTCAAGTTGAGCTGAATTTACTATATATTTCAAAAGATTGACTGTTATTATGGTAAATTGCAAACAGTTGATATTGGACAATTCTTAGGATCTGCGTAAAATATAACGTTACAGGTAAATTGCGATGGATATTTAAGGCAATTTTCTTTGCTATCACCCACTTAGATGAGCATAATATCACTTCAAATATGTTACAGAAATGGGATAGTCTTTATTTATATTCAAATTATTTGCCTTTTTACTTACAATATTAAACGTTTTTATTGCAAAGAAAGGCGATAACCAACGTATTCTGGCAGTGACAAGATTTCACTTGATTGTCACATATTCATGACTGAAATGCTTAAGTTAAAAGTTAGGTCAACATAAGTAAACTATATTGATGACTTTTCACTTTTCACAATATTGTACTGTTATCAACATTTTTAGATAAGAATATTCGTACCAAATTACAAATGTCATTTGAATATGATAAATGCTCTGTAAGAGATTGATAATAGCGTATTGCTGCAATCTCTTTTTCACTTTACAAAGAGTTTTTCCTTTATCAGCATTTTTGTTTTTCACTCGAGTTCTTTTTTCAAAGTTAATCATTTCTGTTTATAAAACATTCATTGCAGATAAGATAAAGGATACACATGACTATATGATTAAAGAGGGGTATTCACTCAAGTGTGTCTGCAATTCAAATTTTACTGGCTGAACATAATAAATATCATTTTATTCCGTATTTACTAACATTCTTAATTGCATGTAATGTACAGGTAAAACTTGTTAAGTTGTTCAGTTTGTTTTTGCAATTCGGGGTTGTTAAAAACTTTCATAGGATGAAATTCGAAATATTTATAGTAAATAGTATGCCGTGATTAATTCATGTGTTTAATAATTCCTGTTTTGTAAATTTGATGTTTTATCTATTGACTTAGTAGTGAAATTCTCATGTGAAGACAAATAGCCATTCTACTGATCTCTTAAACAGAAAAGTCATTTAAAAACATCAATGCTTTTCCCCCAAATACATCTATCATATCAGTTTGGAAATGTTTAGTCTATGTACTCTGATGTCATACGAGTTATGTTGTATTATTATATCTATTTTTTTAGACTGATTAATATAACAGATACTTTTTGCCTCAATCTAGTATGTTTCTGTCTTGTTGTGACATTCAACGACACATATCGGTAAAGTTATGACATGGCTTAACAAACATTGACATTCCGAGCGAACGAAGCATAAATCATCATTATCTTTCCTGCAGCCGAACCTTGCTAACTTTCTTTTGTCGTGTAAAGCGATTGTTACAACAGAACTTGTATGATTTTGTTTTAAGAATTGGACACCGATCAATCTTCGTTTTGTAGTACTTGTAAGATAGCATGTCCCTTGACATGCATTGAATGCTATAATTTATAAAAAATACTAGGTCAATAATTATCGCCATTTTTCGTCTTCAGAAAGCCGATGATGGGAAATAAATCTTGCGTCGTCGTATTTTCCTGCTAGAGAAATGGCGAAAGGTTAAAACTGGCGGGAACGGAAGAATGTGTATAACACATCGAAATTCGAAGTTTACAAATAACAATGATTCGGCCCATATCAATTTCAAAGCATACTCTATCATGATACCGGTAGTTGACAAACAGGTAAAGCGTGAATAATTTAAGCTTATTATTCTAATGGTGTAATTAATTTTACAGTTTAATCGTTAATCTTAAGAAAGAATTAAGAAATTCAAATATTATTAAAAACGATTCGATTAACATTTATATATACTATGCTCATATTTCTTTTCCTATTATCTGAAAATGTGTATGAACCTAAAACCAAAATATTAAATGAGTTAGTGCCTACAAGCAAGTCGCCATGAAAAGAACTTTGTTGTTTGTTTATTTATTTATCTATTGCGGGGGAAGGGGGGACAGATAAGGCTTGAAATTAATTTAAGGAGTGATTTAAACTGTTATCAATCTTAGTGAAAAATGACTTAAAACTTGAAAACAATATAAAGAACTTAACATAAGACTGACTGAAACTAATCTTTTTCATCTGTACATATGCAATCTATTTTATACATTTGATGGGTATACTGATAAAATGAAACAGGTATCTGCCGAAACAATCTCTATTGTTATCTTTGAGAAAGTGATTCGCACCCAAAGAACATGAAATGTTTTTTTTTATATAAAAAGCATAATTTCTAAGATGTTTAAAGTGTCAGAGTCTAGTTTCTTCTTACAACGTCTGAAGGATTTGAATTCTATTTCTATTTTTTCAGTATCCATTTTGAAATAAACATAGCTCAGTGAATTCTGCTATAGCCTGTGCTACGGGGTGAGATTTCCCCTCCTTCTCTTCTGATGATTATACTCAATCGAATCTAAACTCGCGAATTCAAGAATGACAACTAATCTTTCGTTTCATTGCTCTCAGAATATCTCCAGATTTGAAACTGTCTTTTAATCTTTTTCATCATTTGAATATACAAACCAAAAAGTATTGAGGTAGTGCCATTTGTAAGAGAATTGAAATAGTTTTATTGGAAATAAATATTTACCATAAAAAGAATGGTTTAAAAATAGATGTATGAAAAATTCCATGCTATTTACTATCGTTTTATCAGTCGATGTTTTTATCATCATGTGATCGTAAGAGGCGATTGCATAGGTTCGAATTACTGGAATCTATGCATCTCTTAGCTCTAACAGGTGAGGTGGTTTTTATCCCTATGAGTTTGTTACACCCGAAGTTAACCAAAATCATCTTTCCTGTTTCGGTGCAATAAGACCTAAATTGTGTTAGTGCGCCGTAAAACCAAAAAGAAGAAATGTCAGTGTGCTAAAGTAAATTCCCAACATTGGCAGGTAAACCTCAACAGTATTACCACCTTGTAATTGACCTTTGCTAGCATGCTGAGTAGATAGTTAATCAATATGATAAAAATAAACGATAATAATTATGCAGATCAAAACACAGTCCATTGTTCTTGGACAAGCAGGACCATGTCATTTTCTCTCTAAAATCTTGTAATAACATTGAAGAATTGTTCATTCAAATTGGAATCTTATTTGAAATAGATTTATTTACCTTAACCCTTTTTTTCTTGATTATAAACAGTTACAAATTTTATAGCATTATACATGTCATATAGGTTAATATGATGTAATATCACCTTGAGATAGATCAGATTTATATAATGCAAATATATAATGTACCAGAAGTGTTCACCCTTGATTAATTGAAGTGCATTTTATTAATATATATAACCTTATTAGTGACTGTCTGAAAAGATTTGTAATAGCTTGTTTGTGCAAACACTGTGAATGCTACTTAACTTTGCTATAAATTCATTCTCAATCATTCTTATTAATATTTTATAATAAAGCCTTAAAAATAAATACTGATACATGAATCTTAGAAACTTGATTAAATGTATATTCATTTCCTATACTTTTAAGGAAAATCTTGAAACTTAAAGTAAAGTTCAGACCATAATCAGACGTCAGAAATCTTGGTCTGCACTGGTTGTTTGAGTAGAATCTGTTGTCGCTTGCAGGATAGGAGTTCACTGGGTCGTATTTTTGATTATAATTAAAACATTTACTGACCGAGAGCTGACCTAGTTTCTGTTAATATTTCCAGTAAAATAATCAGCTGGACTTAAAGTATTAGTAAGGAATGAAACTAATTATCACCTGTGATAAACATGAACTTTGATACTTCTTGTTTCTTATCAGTCAATTCTAGATAGGAATTTGTATGATAAACACTAAAAAAAGCTAACCAGGGCACTCACAAAGTTGCAAAATTGAACCCTCAAAATTTAAATATTAAATAATGCTCTTTTTTTTCAAATTGTTTATTGTCTGTTTGCTTTATCTTTAAATTAATACACATGGAAAGAATGCAATGGCAAACAAAGCGACTTACAGAGACTGTTTACCTTTTGCTCAAAGTTTACGTTACTTTTAATCAATGTTTACTTTGAACCAAAATATTTAAGTTCCCAAGAAGATTTATGTGGCATTTATATTTCAGCAATAAAACACTGTGAAAATTGCTTCGTCAATATAAATAAATATAGAAGAGCGTGATTTTCTCAGGAAATAGATGATTAAAATATATATTAATAGAGAGATATGAAATATTTATAGAACAAAACATGCGAAAATATAATTTCCTTTTTATTTCATGCAGTCAATCTTAAAAAATGACAAGAGATTGACTACGCGGTATTATCTTAAGACTGGATGAAATCATTTTAAGTGGCTAAAGGATGTTTGTTCACTGGTATTTTAATTACATCTTAGCACTAATGGGAATCGAGTAGTTTTGCACAGACTGATTTCAAATCTTACAGTTACAAATATGCGCATTCGCTTCATATTCCATCATCTTATGGGAGCATTGGTTTCATTTTTCATCTAACATCTTATAAAGGGGTTCGTTTCATTTTTCATCATCTTATGAAGGCATTTGTTCCATTTTTTCATCATCTTATGGGAACATTTGTTTCTTTTTTCATCATCTTATGGGAGCATTTCGTTTATTTTTCATCATCTTCTTGGAGCATTTTCTTTTATTTTTTACCATCTTATAGGAGCAATTGTTTCATTTTTTCATTATCTTATCGGATCATTTGTTTTATTTTCCATTATATTATCGTAGCATTTATTTTATTTTCTCATCATCTAATTTGAGAATTTGTTGTATTTTTCATCATCGTATCGGAGCTTCATTTTTCAACATCTTATTGGAGCATTTTCTTTTATTTTTTAACCGTCTTATTAGTGCATTTCTTTTACTTTTCATCATCGTATTGGAGCATCTGTTTTATTTTTTAATCATCTAAGGGGAGCATTTATTTGTTTGATAAATATTCTGCAGATACTTTCTTACATGGTATGTGCCTATCAAGAAATAGCAATGTATAGAACACATGCCACTTTGCTTAAGATACCTGATTATCATTATAAGCATTGAAGTATTAGATATATATTATAAGCATTGAAATATTAAATATATAAAAGGATAATTAATATTATGAAAACCTTTTTGGTGGAAACTATTTTTACTCATACAACCAGTGCAGATCAAGACCAGCTGGTCGCCGTTGTTGGAAAACAACGTATGTCTTTAATGATCAGAAACGACAACCTGACACAATGTACAGTACGTTGACCTCGGCTTCAATCGTTTAAATCTCAGGTGTGGCAGGTGTTTCTTATTGTTCATTTAGAAAGTGAAGCAAATACTATTTACTTTGGAAAAATTATTTGGATAGAGGTGTATTTTGTAATACGAAGAGTTGAAACATGTAAGTCTCAGGCCGCAATGTCATATTATAAGTGGCGTTTCGACAATTCTTAACACCATATCTAATATCTTGGACGTCACTTATTATGATGGAGCATACATAATTACTTTTAATAATTAATAACCAAGTCGCTCACAAAGAATCAATACCATTTACTAAGATAGATTATTTTCTTAATGACATACTAAAAATATTATGCTACAATTAAATGATAATAAACATATATATGTTAACACTCACCTCTCTAGTGAGAACAATGGAAATGTTATCATCCAATCACAAAAGTTATGCAGATTAATAGAGAGAAATATAACACAGTTGTATGTATTCCACCAGGTATTGCATAGAACTAACCTATTTACAGCGTAGGAATACCTAGAAGTCTCACTCAGTAGTTTTTACACATTCAAACATAACCATCCTGCAAATCTATCTGACATTAATCGAAGAAGATTTTTTTTTATCTTACAACACAAAAACATCCAACAGTTGTCGTTTGATAGCGTATATAATCCAAGGCAGGTTTTCTAGAAACGCGGTTATACCTGTAACAGATAAAAATAACATTTGTTTATATATAAACCTAAAAGAACAGCTACATTCTCATTTTCATATATATATATTTAGTGTCTATATGCATGTAAATCAATATTATCTAGCATTGCACCCGCATTGCTATCTGAAATACCAGAACTTATTGCTCATGAAATATTTAATAATTTATACAGTTTAAGTTGTTTAATATAAAATCTTCAATGACATCAACGAAAAACGATATTTAAAAAAGCTGGAAGAAGCGTTTTTGAAGCTGTATGTTGATGTTCAATACAACAGCACCATCATGACAGTAATCAGATATACTAGTAATGATTTCAAGTTGGAATTTAGATGAACCTTATATGTAACAAGTTGCTAAGTTTGCTTTAAACATGACAGGTATTTTTCTTTAGATCCAATTAACGTATTAACTCCATATTGATAGTGCAAGTCTAAAAATATTCTTTAAAATTATCAACAATATATATCATTTATTCAAAGCCGAATCTTTTCGTCAAAATAATAATTATAATGAAACGGTATATTCAGATACGTTTTCATTTGTATTTTGTTAAAGTCTTATAAAATGTTTGTTTATACGTTCTAAATCATGACAATACATTATGGAACAAATGTACTTTATCAAGTGAAAATTTATTCGAAGAAATACCTAAACATTCTTCATATTGTAGATAAATCTCATACATATATGAACAATTTACATGAAGATAAAAGTTATATACTCATTGTTATTTACGTATTTTTCTAGATTATGCCAATAGTTGAAATTCCTTTGAAACAAGTTATAAAATCACTTATACTTTCTACGACGTTACTATAAGGTCCTCTCAAGAAATGAATCGTTTCATACCATATGTTATATTACGAATTTAATTTACTTGCAAATAAACTCGTCAAAGAAATATAATAACGCCCATCACATTCGGATAAAGTGTCTCGTTTCAGATTCTATATTTATCCCTCAAAACAATACATTTGATATAAAATGCAGTACACACTTTTAATAAGTGATAAGTTTTATCAGCAAATATTTTAATTTCCAAATATAGCACATTCACGGAGAAATACATCAACAATATGTCACATTTTCTGAATTATTAACCGACAATAGCAATCTTATCATCTACTTCTCCACAATAATGTCCGGTAGAAGATGTTATGTTCCCAGCTAAGAAACGATTTAATTTGAGCCGCGTCACGACAAAACCAACATAATGGGTTTGCGACCAACATGGATCCAGACCAGCCTGCGCATACGCGCAGTCTGATCAGGATCCATGCTGTTCGCTTACAAACCCTATTACAAGTAGAGAAACTGATAGCGAACAGCATGGATCCTGATCAGACTTCGCGGATGCGCAGGCTGGTCTGGATCCATGCTGGTCGCAAACCCATTATGTTGGTTTTGTCGTGACGCGGCTCATTTATGCATTTTTAAACTTAATCTGTAACAAAACAGAATTTGTATTCGTGAATGAAACTATTGAAATCAACATTGAAGTTAACACAACGTATCTAATTTAGGTAAGGCTCGATCTGAGACTAACATTTTACTTATTTTCTATCATTTAAAACGGAACAATATTGATTACCATCGTTTCTTTTTTATATTGTTTTTCTTAATTTGATTACATTTGTATCTGATTATGCCGACTTTAACAAATGATTGGTCATATCTTGTCGGCTAGTCTATCTAACCGGCTTCCTTGGATAACTAATAACCGATTCATCCTTAATTGTCCGCGTTCTTATTCCACATGACCAATGGATTCAATCAACTGCTTGATCGAACCGACTTAACTGGATAACTAACCATTTATTATGAATTTCTCCGCAAGTGACTGGCTGTTTATGTTCCTTGACTTTGAGTCGATCAATTGTAACGGAGAAATTTAACCTCGGCCACAACCCCTGGATTACAAATCCTATGCACTCCTTTTGAGCTAAGCTGGTGAACCTTATTTTCAGCATTAAGCTTATCAAATTATTATTGGTTAATCATGATAATGTTGAGATATTTCTGGGAAAATGCGTGCGGAGAAGGAATTCAAAACATTATATGTTTTAATCGATTCAAGAACGTACAGCTATTTCAAAACTAAATTACAATACCTCATTTCTAAAACGCTTTCTTGAAACACAGATTAAATGCAAGACTTCCAAAAATTCTTAATTATATCACACACATACAGCGATAAAACTCCCATCTGCACCTAAGAATTCATTACTTTTATTATAATATATCACTTTAATTATACAATAACCTTCAAAACAGTTTTCTGAAATGATGACATTTTGCAATTTAAAATAATTCAAGTTACATCAATTTAACACAAAATTTACATAACTTGATTGTGTATCTTATATAGGAATGAGGACTGCTAGTGTATTCTCAATTAAAGAGAGTGTTTATCGGGAAAATAAAACGATATTAACTGTCATTCGCATTTCAAAACTATCACGACAATTAACTAATTTCAATGAGAAGAAGCAAAAGAGTAAAAACTCCCAGAAACACTCTTACTGAACGAAGTTTTTAAAAAAAGATATCATGCATGCTATTATAAACTGATAATTCTACATGTTAAGCTTTATATTCATACTAAAGACTAAATGTCTCTTTGCAAATCGTTGAATAGCAATTTCTTATATGTTTTCGGCAACAGAAACAACCCCCTCCCTAAAAAAAAATAAATAAACCAAACATAAAAGACAACAAAACAACAACAACAACAAAAAACAACAACAACAAACAAAAAACCCAAACAAACAAAACAACAACAACAATTTATTCAATAACACTGAAGTAAATATTATGCAAATTGATCGCCTTAGTGATAATATCACAAAAATAAGATATGTTATACCACCTTTATAACATATCATGTATGTTTATCATTGCTAGAACGCTATATAGCAGAACAAGAAACCTGTTCATATCACGATGATATGCAAAATCATGTAGTTCACATTAAATTTAAAAATGCAATCCCAAGAATGAATGAACTCAGACAAATTTCTAGGAGCATATACACTTTTATCCTAGTAGATTCATGATTTGTTTAATATGTGCAATTTGCATGACTCAGAAACAACAAGTTGTTAAGGTAACAAGTGTGTTATAGGTAATTTCAAACAACTATAACATTCTGATTCATACTTAATATGAACATTACAATTAACTTCTCATTAAGTTAATAGTGAAGTAATAATATTCTACGATTTATATTGACAATAATAGAGCTAGAAATAAATACCACTTTATCCTCTGATCCATACTTGTAAAGATTTTTAACAGAACAGAACAGAAACTTTATTTCTTGGTTTAAGCATAAAAAACTCATCACCATATTACATATACAACATATAATACATAAACAGGTTATATGGTCCTATATAAACGGCTATTTGTTTATATAACCAAAGCCGCCGCGTTGCGAATGTTATTTTGCAAACAACCGTTTATATACGGTCATATAACCTGTCAGGAATCTTTTTTAGAAAAAAGTGAAATTTCTTAGAAAATTGACAGCCGTCGTGTTTTTAGGACTCTATAATATATACGTCACAATTATCCAATGAAAAATGACGTTTCAAACGTGCAGTATAATGAACATGTGCAGTAATAATATGGAATAAACAACCTATGTTAATGTTAAGCATGCTTATAGCAGAAACAAATGTTTTCCTATCAGGCTGATACTGAAGAAGTAGCCGAGTTATCCAGGGTCTTGCCAGGTTCTGAGCTATTAGAAAGTTATCCTTTATGTTTTCCTTTTAATTTTAAGAAAATTGAAAATAAATTAGCAGACGATTTTTTAGCAGACGACATTTTTCCCAGCATGCAAAGTATTATTAACTTGGCAGCTAGGCGATAATAAACAGGTGCAAATAATTCAGCGATTTAGTGACTTACAAACACTAAATTATACATTTACTCTTCACACTGTGAAAATAAACTGTATAACGTACTGTGACTCCATTGAAGATTTTATTATTACAAATATCAATGTTATCAGTGTTTCTTTTTTATGAGTTACAGTTTGAACAATCCTCAATATATTAAGAATGGTTTCAAACCATTTTCAAAACAACGTCAAGGTGGTCCATTATTCAGTTCAGAAGTTATCAAACTAGTCAGGATGATCAATTTGCAAGAGTTTGTTAAAAAAAGAAGTAAAGGACGTTTGATAAGTTATTTTATACGTACTAAAATTATACTACTTTTAAATGCATTTTCCGTATCATTAAAATTCAAAACACATTATTAAATAGCATAAAACAACAAATAATCATTGTCTTATCGATAGCGATTATTTAGAGAAAATCCCTACACACGGGATTGTTATTATAATTTGCCGATAATGATGTGTGTCAAGTATGGAAAAAGTGGTGAATATCGATTTAATATAAGAGAAATAGCTTTTGAACAAAAATAGCATGATATTTTCATCAAAGTATTTCTTCGTCACTTTATAATGTTTGTTCTCTTGGTAATAGGATTTGCTTTGATATCCGAGTAATAAAATATTTCTTTGATCCATTTAATAATTGTGAGAATTTAACATGATGAAATGGACTATTGCGTTCAACAGCAGGCATTTAGTAACACCACACAAAATATTTTAAATGAGCTTGTCTTGTCCATCTTTCAATCTGGACAAAACCATTTATCATTTTAGGGAACATTTAAAAACATGTATCGGGTAAAGTACGAAAAGTGCACACTTTCGATCAGACGGGACGGATGTGTAGGCTGATCTTGGTCTGAACTGGTCGCTTTGTCACCTGCAGTTGTTATTATTTTTCGATGTACGAGACGGATGCAATAATGTTAAAAAAATATTTCCAACAGAAGATGAAAATATTCACCCAGAAATCATGCCGAAGAAACATGAACAAAGCTTATATTTTCGTACATTAAATAAGAAATAATTCTTAAGGTTCCTATTATGCTATCAAGTATACGAAAATAGTTGTATATTGTTTTAGGTACAAAAGTAATACTTACAAATAATCCTTTATAGGACTGTATTCAGATTTGCTGCATAAGAACAGAAATGAAGAACATGTTCCGTATTCACTATTTTCCAAGAATGATGGTTTAAAAAACTTATCCGTTTACAATAAACAAACACTGAATATATTCGAAATAAGTCGACAAAAAAAAACTAGAACACGAAATTCCAGATATGTTTTGCATTGAATGTATTCATACATACATAAATACTAATATTGTTTACCTAGATATTTCCCTCTGCTATTACATCCGGCACTTATTAGTTAATAATTACATAAAACAATACAAATACATCAAGTGATAGACGCTTAATCATATTAGTTTCTTACACAAAGTTTCCCTGTTAATTCCAATGCAAGAGCGTATATCATACACATATGAATCTTAATACGTCAATATCTTTTATCTAAAAAATTAAAAGGTTATAACCATTAATGTTTAAAAAATCATTTACACTGATACGTTTATATATTCTTATATTTATTTAATAATTCAGTTAATTTTCTACTAAAACATGTCTGTAAATATGCAAATAAATATTTTTATTCATGTTCAAACTTTTACTTTGAGCGTATACTTTCATGTGTATACATTTTACAACAGTAATTGCATTAAAACTGGATGAGTTCACTTGCTGAAGTGTCGTCTGGAATATAACATATTTATTGGAAAGACTATTGCTAAGAAATCTATATGTTACATGGCATATTTGTCTACGATTGTATCATTTTTTTCTTTAATATACTTGTAGATAATTTATTACTGTTTAACGAACTTTTATGTAAATTTTAGTCTGATATAAATTCGTAAAATCAATTGACATAAAAGTCAGGTTAATTTACAGTTCAAGTTCTATGTACTTCCCGACCTGACATTTAATACAATAATTACTAGAATTAACAACTATTTGTATCTGTAGCACACTTGCACAGACAGTGGCGATTTGAACTACACAATCTGATACATTTGATTTGAATAATATATTATATATAGTCTAGCCAAAGTGACAGCAGATCACTTACACTTTAGGAGCCATTTAACTTGAAAACCTAACGCAGATGCATCTTAAATAGTTCGTAATTTTGCTGTCTCTAAATGTACGATTCAAGATTTGCATAAAAGTTGGAAAGCAACTAAATGAGCAAACGGCAAAAGGCAAGAGTTGGTCAGTCTTATTTTTTTGGCAACTTCGTTAGCTTATTAAAGGCAACGGTTAATGTTGTCAAAACTTACTTGTTTGTTTTTGCAAAATAAAAAATAACAAAAAAAACAAAGAAAAAGAAAAATAAGCAAAAACAAAGTGAAATATATAAATATATAAGACTATTTAGATAAAGTTAGATAATGAAATAATACGTTTATAGCTAGCTCTATATAATTATAATAACATAAAAATGAGGGGAAAAAACAGCAAAAATAAACCACCCAACCCCCCCCCAAAAAAAAAAAAACAAAAAAAAAACAACAGAAAAAAGATAACAAGGAAACCTAAAAGACCGCCCAACAAAGTCATTCAATAATACAAATTGGTTAAAAGAAAGTGGTATGATCAAGTAACTTGTCTCAAATGTAATGTTTTGCATTGGCTTTATCAGTTTAAATTTCGCCTATAACCATAAAGCGTCACCCTACAGAAACAAAATTCGTTATCATAAGTCATCTTTCTCGTTTTCTGGGATCTTAACATATGTAATGTATATAACATTGCCCTTGATCAATATTGCATATTTCACACGAGGTTTGGGCTGTTCGAGTAACCTATCATAATAAGTTTATTCTTAAATGTCTAATTCTTATTAATCGCCCCCGAAACTTTCTTAGTGTAATAATTGTTCCCAGGGTCAATTGATTCAAAATTAATTCTAACCTTCTTATATATTGAATTTGGAAAAATTTGGGGGTTTTATTTATAAAATTTATACTGGTTCTTTTGCAAAACCCGCTTTTTCTCTCAATTTTGTATTTGCTTTGTTGCTTTTTAGGGGCGTTAAAATTTTTAATTTACAGATTTGGGAAATATCCCAATTAAAATTTCCCTTCAAAAAAAATACCCAAACGTGAAACCATCAATTACGTCTTTTTGTGTGTTCAAAAAAACACTTTTTTTTTTTAAAAAGGGGCCCAATCCTTTTCCCTTTTCCAAAAAGTACAAAAAATTATAGATGGGAACAAAATTTTTTTATTTTATGTGTACCTCTTCAGTTAGTTATTCCTTTTTTTACACCTCCAAGAATCAGATTCAAGTGGTGTAAACTATTGAAGAAAGTTCATACCAGTTGCCAATTTGCTTTCCCCGGAAATGACAAAAATCGAGGGTTAAAGTTTGACACGAGAGTGGAAAAATTTTAGGCAGAGCGTGAAAGAAGTTACGAATTATTTAAATTTAAAATTATGATTATAAAACTCAGAGAGATATTTTTTTATAAGTTTACAAAGCAACCGTTAAAAAAATTTTAAAAAATCAATTTCAAAAAAAAAAGGTTCTTACTTTTTGGTTTCATCTATCATCCCTAAAATGTTAAATTTACAGGCTCACATATAATCTCATTCCAATTTTAGTTTTATTTTTACAATAAATAGAGTTATTTAATATTAATGTTTTTTTTTTTGAAAACGAAAATTCTTTTGTGTTGGAAAATTAAATAAAGTGTGATTAAAGAAGAAAAAAGTAACTGAGGAAGAATACTCTATTGTCATTCTCCGAGGTGAAATATCAAAATTCACTGATAAGGCGCAAATAACCCCTTGAGAGAGGAGTTAATACATATTCAACCAAATACTACACAATTAATGTAATATAATAAAAATTTATTCTCATATTATTTTTTTAAAAATTCCCTTTCGCGGTTTATTTTATAAAAAATAAACAGACCGTCCAAAATACAAAAAATTTTAAAATTTAAATTTTTAATTAAAAACCCCTTACAACTCGGGTAAAAAAGGGGAATCCTTGAAAAATTTAAAAAAAAACACAATAATTTCCATAAATATAAAACCTTTAATTGACTGCTTCCTGAATCTTTTTTTAAAAATTTTAGAAATTTTTTCAAAAAACCCGGGGGAAAATTTCTTTATGCTTTATCAAAAAAACCAACCCTTGTTTTAAAATAAAGCACGAAAGTTTTGGGTCTAAAAAATAGGCAACAAAAGTACCGGGTGGATTTTGCCCACTTCCGGGGAAAAAATTTTAATTTTTTTATTAACCAAAGCATGAAAGTTATTTTCCAAACTCTAAAAATTTAAACCTAAATGGAAAAAATTTTTTGAAAAATTCCCCAAATATGGAATTTTAACAAAATTTTCCGGGTTATTTTTTTCTTTTTTAAAAGGGTTTTAAAATTTTAAAACAAAAAGGGCAAAAATAAAAACTCGTTTAATTTTAAAATTAGATTCCCTTTTAAGGGAAAAGGCTTTTTTTCCCCTTTTTAAAATTTTTGCCATCTTTGGGGGAATTTTTTTTTAGTGTTTTCCCTTTAGTTAAAAATTCAAAATATCTGAGAAGAGTTTACTTCATGGTTTTTTTTACAAAAAAAGGGACTATAAGCATATTTTAACATAGATTAACTGAAAATTGGAAAATCGCACTAGACTTGGGTATTAGTGAATTTTTCTCGAAATCTTCAGTAGATGTCGTTACATTTGTATTTTCGGTTTATCACCATTGGTTTAACTTTAGTATGTTTATAAACTGTTGCTAAATAAATTCATTTTACATCTAATAAGACATACACTATCTAAAAACAAAACATATACACGTGGTTCAATGAAAAGTTTTTTCCATAATTCATTGACTTTAGGGATTCAGACCCTACTGACAGTCCTGCGAAACTGTTTTCATTAAATTAAACTTTAAGATAAAACGTATGATTGTAAAATTTTATTTGTACAACAAACGTGGGAAGTTACTTTTGGCATTTTTAACAATTATCTAAAAATCATTTATATTACCTCATACATACATGTATATGCTATACAATCAAATTTGCAAACGGATATAAAATTTATAAAAAATATTATAAGATAATTCCAAGAAAACTTTATTCACTGAAGACTTGCAAAAGTAAAAAAGTGAATAAACAATACAGTTTTTTGTCGTATTTACTTTCTCAATCTCCAAAAGACATTTACTTTTCCTTTGAACATAAAATACAAGAAGGGTTTTTACTAATTTGATATCAAGCAAAGCTTGTTAAATCCAGGTGACTTTAATAAATTCGGCCTGAGAAAAAACCCACTTTGCAATATTCCATCTCGTGATATTTAATATCAAAGTATTAAAAGTGTTTTTGATTTAAAGATAAAGCTATAATAATGTGCCTTAAACTATATTGAATGATATTTCCAAAATTGCATACTACATTTTTATTGAAATAAATATTAATTATCTAATAACAAAATGAAATTGAAATGAATCTTGAAATAAATATTTCCATAACCGGTCATCAATAAAAATAACAAACAAAAACACACAGTCTATAAAACCAAGTCTGCCATTTAAAACAATATATTTTTTTTTTCATTTCTCTCGTTGGGTCTGCCCTTTCCAGTTTCTACAAACATGATAAAACATCGTCTCTTAGATGCATATTTGTAATTGGTTCATATTCCCATCATGTAGGATACATTATGCCTAGAATTAGATCACTTACGAAGATACGAATAAAATTCATTACACTGCTACGTTCGATATATAATATAATATAAAACTTAAACTTATTACAAAACATTAAAGGGACATGGTCCTTTTCCATTAATTATTATATCATAAAGTATTCTCATTTACCACACCAAAATGGTATTAGAAAATTTGTTGATCACAATGAACTGTCTGTTAAAATAATTACTGTGTTCAAGATTATCTTAATTAAGCAATTATCTTAATTAAGTAATTATTTCCGGGACTTATTTTGTACAAATGAGGTGAAAATTGCGGCGATACATTAAATATTTGTTTGCAGAAAAAATGCTTATAAACGTTGTTGTAAATGTATTTCTACTTCTATTCATATTATATGAATAACATTTTCGTACGATTACCCTCAATTTGGACGCAATGGATTTTCTTCAAATCATCATATTTAAAACGCTGAGATCTGTTTGTCAATAAAATACATGATTAATTTAGCAATTGCGTTTTCTCGCGAATTCATTTATGTATCTTAAACTGGAATTCATCATCTCATAAATGCTAAGAACAGTTTAAAGTTACCATCGCAGCACAATAAATAAAACATTTACTATAAATTGGCGATGTTGCAGGAATATACAATGTATACGGCGTTTGTAACAATGTCTTTTAAAATCCGACTAAATTAATTTTGAAAAGCTTCTTGATAGGGTCTGGAAGGTAATTATGTTACGAAACACGATTTAATCATAGACGTATTCTAACAAAATATGTAATACAATACTGATGTTAGTTTATCAAGATTTTTACATAATTGATATTTACGGAAAATAATAAAACACGTGCCTCAACTTACCTTTATGCAAAAAATTGATACAATCACTTTATTAATCCAAAACCATTTAGATATTAACTTTCCCAACTCCAAAATATATAACAAAGACCGAGTGTATTCAGCGTACACAAATAACAATATATACTACTAATAGGTAACACACATTTTCACATGCAGATTCCCGCAATTATGTTTGGCTTTTCTCTAAATTTGTGATATTATTATCAGTTAGCATTAATAGCACTAATACACAAGTAATACAATTCTAGATCTTACAGTCACTATGGTTTTCGAGAAATGTTAATTAGAGATAACTATGCATGGATGTCATTAAGAAATCCAGAAAACATCTTAAAACACTTATTTCCCCTCTATTTCCTTTTTTTCCCTAAAACCAATATGAATTCCTTTAAATATATCCAAAAATATTAAATATAAAGAATCACTTTTTGTTATATGTTTACCTTACACTTTTAGCCAACATGTTTTGTACGATATGCAAAAATCTTTTTTTTTCGTTAAGGAAGTTATCTCTGAATGTTTTGTTTAACTGCGAACTTTGTTAGTTATAACTATTGCCATACTTGTTGGTATCTGAAACTCTTATGGGTCGTTTGCGTAAGAACAGAAAGGAGACCAATATTGGAAAAATACGTTTTACAATCTTTTGGCAAGTAGAAGACAACTTGATAAACTGAAACCATTTCTTTAAAGCGTATGAATCAACAGCATAGATTATTATTGGAATTCCTGTTTTAAGCTTTTTTTTATAGAACTAGATGATCAATTTTGTGACATTTATTATTGAAACATTTATAGTTTGAAACGTGGCTATGATTAAAAGGGTTTGATACTATCTATCAATTTATGAATTTATAACTTTACATTAACTTGTTTATTTCTTTCGAAACAAAGAAAAGTAACAAATAAATTGTCACACATTTTAATCATTTTTAAGTAATTCGCATTCACTTTGGATGGGTTATTCAAGTGCTAATCTGATAAGTACTTTAGTCTGAAATATTTATATTTATACGAGGGGTGATCAAGAATTACGTAGACTGGCTCAATATCTCATTTATTGTTTGACAAACGTACATAAAACTTATATCACATGAAAGCTCGTTTTATCAACAAACAACATGCAATTTTTTTTACAATTGTTTTACATAATTCCCGGAAATAACAAAACCATGACAATGTGTCATACGCCCGGTAACCGGCCCACGTTCGTCAAAAAACTCTTTGACCTCAAGCGACCGTCGCAGCTTCGTAAGTGTTTTTTAACGCCTGCTGAATAATGTGTTGAAGACTACACCAGCCATTGAACCCCGGTAAAAAATGATCAAAAAGCCATTTCCATTACTTTTAATAGGTAAGGTTAAAGCCTTAGGTTTTCGCATTAGCCAAGACGATGACTTCAAATTTTCAATTCAATTTAACTATCGTTTTCACCAGACAGCAATATGTTTCATAAACTGCTGTACTCTTTTAGATGACTTGTTCTGATATGTAATGTTAACACAACGTTTGAATGGTCTATCCCATCTTCAAAGAAAACAAATCAAGTACACACATTTCAGCAGGTTAATGGTTAATGTAATGCCGTTTGACATTTGACTCTAGTAAGTTGCTATTAGCAACACAACCACACGTTTAAACGAATAAGTATGCATATATAAATGACTTATAATACAGAGAAATGCCACAAAACAAATGTCAAATAAATGAATACGTTTATAAGCAATATATCCTGCATTTTAAAAGTCTCAAAACCGCAAATCTTCTCTTGTGAACGGCAATAGGAAATCATTGGTTTAACTAACTTTTCTTATAACTTTATTTGAGCCAAAAGATGACATTTCAACTTTACGTATTGCATAGAAATAATATTTCATTTCTCTTTTAAAGTTGGCTTTGATTCTTTTTTGTTTATCTAATAAACATCACATAAATGAATACAAATCTGATAAAATGCTACATATGTGATGGTATCATATAAACTGTTTACTGCAAAATTAAAGATATATAATCCTTATCTTTGGGTAAAATACTTTTATTGCAGAAATTTGTTGAAATTAAAATAAAAATCTTACTGAATATATCTAATTTTATTAAGAGATTGCACAAACTATGTTTTTGAAGCTGTATTTCCTATAATTGGGCAAGTACTTTACTCCTTTCTCGAAAAGGACGGGTTTTAAGACACTATTTATTTATCCTGCAGTGTGTCGCGTTTAAAACGTAATATATTTTCTCTGTGTGTCCTCAAAAGATGATTTAAACAGAGAATACATGGCATTTATCAGCATTTTTCAAATATCAAATTTGTGCATAATACATCTTTAATGGCCATGGAACCATACCTTTATTAAAAGATACATAGTTGAATATCTTAGTTTCAAATTACTTAATAACATATTATAAATATAACTTGTCAGAAATCATTGGGTAATAAAGAGATCATTATATATTTTATCAGTAATAAACCATTGCTGGGTCTTAATATAGAATTTAGACGGAAGAAAATGTCAGACACGCATCTTGTACGCTTTGTTACTAGGAGATAGCCAAATTGCAGTCAGAAATTTATGGAAAACACTGCGATATGGTGTTTTCTGTCTAAAGTCTAAATTAGGAAACTACAATGAAACTCTTGTTCTTGAATACGCAAATTTTGTTTGTTTGCCAAATATCCGATTATTTTACTATTTCATAAATATACTCGCAAATCTTAAACACAAATTACACATTACTATCAAAGTTTCTTTACAAGTAATATTCGAAATTTCAAGTCATTCTTTTTACACTAATCAAAACGCTGGAACCGAAAAAGAACGATCCGAGCCAATTCAGCCTAGACGTCATCACTGCAATCTGCAGAAGCTCTTTACTATTCGCTAACCAATGTAATATTTCTCCCTTTGGCGCAAAAATGATAATTAGTAGTTAACCTTATTCACACAACAAGTTTCTTTAAATTTTGTTTCAAACTTTAGCTGACGCATTCATTTTATGGTATTTGGAATATGCAGTTCGTTCGTTATTTTACTCTTTTTGACAAATCGATTATCTTGATTGCTTTTTAAACTTACAACGTGAATTACATTTATGATCGGCGAATAAAATTACAGACAGAAAAAACTATTATATGTTACCAATATTGAAAATAATAGTTAACAATTTGCTAATATATTCTTTCATACAACAATTGTATTAATATGTGTATGATTTATTCTTTACTGGATCTTGCAATAAAAAAATGTTAAGTCAAGCAGAATTTAATTTACATTTCTAGTGCTGTCCTTAAATAGTTAAAAACACTTGATTTCATCACCAATACTTTCTATATAGTTAAATGCAAAATAATGTATTTAGCTCTCCATTTGATAATTCTCTAAATAATATATCATTTCATGTCTGGCCATTATGACGTCAGGGCGATTTGGCAAATATTGAACGGTAAGAACAGAACATCTGCCAAAATCAATGTGTAGGTAATATTTAGAAACCTAACAAACATTTCATTCTGGTACGATTGTTTAAGATTTGATTAAAATCTGGAAAGAAGAAATTGAAACAAACAAGAAACCAAAATAAGAAAAGTTAAAGTCAGCATAATACGGATATTCTTAACAGCAATATCCCATGAAACATTCGTCTATGTTTCGGGAATATGCTTGGCATATGTTACTTTTATATCTAGAGAAATAACCAAATCATTGTTCTCTGTCAAGATTATATTTTAAAACAAGCTTCTGTACGGATAACATACGATAAGTGAGTATTAGTGTCTAATCTAATAAAATGTTCTTCATGTCAATGGCCATATACCATCACAATATCAGTTTCAGTGGATGGACCTCTATTTTCTATAATTTTTTATAGATTATTTTCTATTTTATTTTCTGCTAATCTCTTTTGCTTTCATAGTCCTATGATGAATAAACCAATAAAAAAAAACAAAAAAAACAAAAAACAACAACAACAACAAACAAAACATACACACAAACAAACAAACAAACAACAACAGCAAAACCACGAAGACAAACAAACAAATCCCCAGAAAATATATCATCATTTGGTCTTGATACGCAACTAGTACAAAACTGGTGTAATTTTTTCAGGGTTCTATAAAAATGTTGTAACAGAAACGACGAAGCAAAGCACTTCAGGAACACTTTTGCTCAACGAGGTTTTTAATTAAATGCACACTATAATAGACTGATTCTTTATGTTAAGCTATATATTCATAATTAAGACTTAATGTCTAATAAGAATAAAAAACAAACACACATAAATGAAAATGACGAAATATAAATAATTAAATACAAAAGCCACCTTTAAATTAGTTAATTAGCTTTCCATATTATAAAAAATAATCGATTTTCAATTATGTTTGGATCGATGAAATTGTATTCCTTTAATTCGATGCTGACAAAAAGTAATACATACAATTATTAGACCCCCCTTTTGTGAGCAGTGAAACGGATAAGAAATAGAGAAAGACAGAATCCATAAGGAACGCCAAAGACGGCAATATTGAAAATATGACAGACTTGGTTTGATTGAGTTTGTTAAACAATTATCCCTATCAGCGAAAAAAATAAAACAACAAACAAACACAACAACATCAAAAACAAAACCCAAAATACAAACAAAAACAACAACAACAATTTATCCATTAACAATTAAGTAAATATTAGCATACTGATCGCCTTAGTGATAATATCACTAAAATAAGATATGTTATACACACCTTTTAACATGTCATTGGTATATTACTGTTAGAACGCGATATAGCAGAACTAGAAACCTGTTTATTATCATCATGTTATACAAAGTCATGTAGTTTACATTAAATATAAAATTATAAAATTTCAATGCCAGGTATGAATGAACTCAGAAACCAGGAGCATATGCACTTTTTCCTAGAAGATTCATGATTATTTTAATGTGTGCAATTTGCACGCCACATAAACAACAAGTTGATTGTAAGTGTATTGTAGGTAATTTCAAACAACTATAAAATTCTGATTCATACATAATGTGAACATTACAATTAACTTCTCATTAAGTTATATAAATTAATAGTGAAGTAATAATATTCTACGATTTATATTGTCAATCAAATGCCTTGGAAATAAATACCACTTTATCCTCTGATCCATCTTTCATATTATTAGTTGTAAAGATTTTGAACAGGTTATATGGTCCTATATAAACGGTTGTTTGTATATATAACCCGAGCCGATATGCGAATGTTATATTACAAACAACCGTTTATATACGGTCATATAACCTGTCGGGAATCTTTATGACGAATTTATAATACAGCATACTCCCTTTTTCCAGGGGAAAAATGAGTTCTAAATAAGTTGACAGCAGAATTGTATATAAAACTTTATAAATGTCACTATTATCGAATGAAAAACGACGTTACAAACGTGCAGTATTATATAAAACTATATAAATGCCACTATTATCGAATGCAAAACGATGTTACAAACGTACTAAACAAGTGGCCAAGATCTCCAGCGACTTGCCGGATACTAAGCTATGATAAATTTATCCTTTATGTTTTTTTTTAATTCTTAGAAAATTGAAAAAAAAAGCAGACGAAGTTTTAGCAGACGACAATTTTCCCAGCATGCAAAGGATTATTAACTTGGCAGCTGGACGATAATAAACAGGTGCAAATAATTCAGCTTCAGTCCCTCCCTGATTTAGTGATTTACAAAACTAAGTTGCTTAATCTAAAATTATACATTTACCCTTCACACTGTGAAAATAAACATTTACCCTTCACACTGTGAAAATAAACTTGAACACGTATTGTGACTGCATTGAAGTTTGTATTATTACAAATATCAATGTTAACAGTGCTTTTTTATCTACACTTTAACAATATTCAGTTTATTGAAAAATGGCTCCAAACCATTTTAAAAACAACGTTATCATGTGGTCCATAATTCAGTTCAAAAGTTATTATACTAGTCAGGATAATAAATTTGAAAGAGTTTGTTAGAAAAGGAGTAACGTAGACAACGTTTGATAAGTCATTATATACATGCTAAAATATTCTACATTTAAATGCATTTTCGGTATCATTTAACTTCAAAAAACATTATTGAAAGCATAAAAACAAATCACCATTGCCTTATCAAAACGATTATTCAGAGAAAATCCCTACACACGGGATTGTTATTATAATTTGCCTATAATGATCTGTGTCAAGTATGGAAAAAAGGTGAATATCGATTTGATATTTGAACAAAAATAGCATGATATTTTCATCAAAGTATTTCTTCGTCACTTTGTAATGTTTGTTCTCTTGGTAACAGGATTTGCTTTGATATCCGAGCAATAAAATATTTCTTTGATCCATCTAATCATTGTGAGAATTTAACATGATGAAATGGACTGTTGTGTTCAACAGCAGGTATTTAGTAAAAAAATCTGGAAACAAAGTGATCCCTCAGAAGCATTAATCACAACAAAATTACAAGAGAAATGCAGACTCAGTTTGAGTGAGTCTGTACATGAGGGATAAGGAATACGTTCAACATCCCTCACGCCCCCTAGCACCGGCTTGAGCGGTACTCAATTCTCAACACATAATAGTGCTGGCATCAATGATCCCGAAGGACCAGAAAAATATAACAACACTGAAGTGAAGTACGGGCAATTTTTACAGCTGCCACACAGCACTTGACACCTGCTGTTGTGAAGTATAAAAATCTGGAAACAAAGTCATCCCTCGGAAGCATTAATCACAGCAAAATTAGAAGAGAATTGCAGACTCGGTTTGATTGAGTTTGTACATGAGGGATAATGAATACGTGCAACATCACTCACGCCCCCTAGCACCGGCTTGAGCGGTACTTAATTCTCAACACTTAATAGTGCTGGCATCAATGATCCAGAAGGACCAGAAAAATAACAACACACTAAATTTTCAAAATAAAACTTGTCCATCTTTCAATCGGGACAAATCCATTTTATCATTTTAGGGAACATTTAAAAGCATGTACCGGGTAAAGTACGAACAGTGCATACCATTAATCAGACGGGACGGATGATGATCTTGGTCTGAACTGGTCGCTAGGGAAGAATCAGTTACCACCTGCAGTTGTTTTTATTTTTCGATCTACGAGACTGATGCAATAATGTTTAAAAAATATTTTTAACAAAGGATAAAGATATACACCCAGAAATCATGCCCAGGAAACATGAACAAATCTTATATATGCTTACATTTAAAAAAAAGAACTAAAAAAATCAATCTCTTAAGAAAACGAACTATTTTGTCCCTATTATGCTATCAAGTATGCGAATATAGTAGTATATTGCTGTAGGTGAAAAAGTAATACTTACAAATAATCTCTTATAGGACTGTATTCAGATTTGCTTCATAAGAACATAAATGAAGAACATGTTCTGTATTCACTATTTTCCAAGTTCAAAAAACTTATCCGTTTACAATAAACAAACACTGAATATATTCGAAATAACTCGAAAAAAACTAGAACACTAAATTCCAGTCAGATTTGCATTGAATGTATTCATACATACATAAATGCTAATACTAGTATACCTAGATATTTCCCTCTGCTATTACATTCGGCACTTATTAGTTAATAATTACATAAAACAATACAAATACACCAAGTGATAGACGCTTAATCATATTAGTTTCGTACACAAGGTTTCCCTGTTAATTCCAATGCATGATCGTATATCATATGAATCATATTATATTATAAAATATATTGGTTCGTTTGCACACCGCGTTTTTTGATCGTAATGTTTATATATCGCGCAGAATCGTCATTTCATGGTGATACAGATTTGCAATATGCATTCATTCCTTAAAACAATCATCAAACTTGTACATCTTTTATCGTCCTTTTCTGTGTTAATATGAACACATTTTTTAAAGAAATGACAGTTTTTTATCAATGGGATGGACATATTTTATTTCTATGTGTACCTCTCACGAAACGTAAGGTTGCCTTTTTAAAAAACCGTCAGATCAGATTCAATGTAACTATTGTAAAAAGTCAATACAGTCTTTAATGCCTTTGGGAACTGAAAAAGATTCAGGGAAGTTTCTTGAATTTAGCGCGAGCACGACTTTTCAAATTACCTATTTTATGATTTTCTCAGGAACTTTTCAGTTTTGAACGAATAATATTTAGAAAAGCTAAAATGTCTCAAAACAAAAGTGTTCTTTTGGTAAATTGATCTAAATTTCAATAAAATAATCATGTAATTATGCCTTTTTTACTGGAACGGATTATCAACAAAATGTTTTGTCAATAAAAATATTAAGCGTTAGATTAAAAGTACTGGATAGATACACTTATATTTGGCCGAGGTGAATAGCAAATTGATTAGGCACAAAGTATTAGGAAATTTACTTCATCACCATACACTTATTATGTAATATAGACAGATGACTTTTTATTATGTTATTGTTTGTTTATTCTTTCACGTTTATTTATAAAATGAACGCACGTACACAATACATAAACTTACTTAGACCATTATAACATGACTGTCACAAGCTCCTGTAAAAATCTGTCTTGCAAATATTGAGTGAAAAAAGCACATACTCATGAATATGCACCTGACTGTTTCATATACATGTATCTTTCTAAATGTTAAGCATCTTTCATTCACAAGACAGTTGCATAATGCACATGTAACAAGCTTGATTCTAAATTAAGCACGCAGACTGTCGAAATATAGCACGTGGTACCGGTGGATATGTCACGTTCTGTTATATTTCAATCTGTTATTAACTAGCATGATAAGCTTATCATTCACAACTCTGATTTAACTAATGACACATGTTAATATTCTAAATATGGAACAATATAATCAGTATTTTTTCTATTCTTTGGATTAATTAAGTAACAAAAGCGCATTGAATCATGTATTACTATTAGATATTCATTTTAAACGTAGTAATTTTTTCTGTACTATGTTTTAGTCTTTACTTTGTTGAAATTCTTTTATTTGAGAACGAGTTTACTTCGGAAAGAACAGACTATAAGCAGTATTAACATTGGTCTTATTAAAATTATAAACTGAAAATTGGGAGTATCATTGCCACTCTAAAATTAGTTAAATAATATATAGACATTTACTGAAATGCAATCACGCCTTTCAGTTTAGTTTCCTAGTTTAATTTCTAATTTCGTTTAATTTTCGAGAAAATATTGTATTAAACATAAGGTTAAGTAAACTTTTCTGGCAATGTCAGTAGATGACGTACATTGAATTTCGGTATCACCATTGGTTACTTTAGTATGTTAACAATACGTTGTTTATATACTGTTGCTAAATAAATTCTGTTTACAACTTATATTGCACTCAATATCTAATAAGAAATAATATACATTAGAGTTCTGAAAAGTTCTGCCCAAGATTCATTGACTGAAGGGTTTCAGACCCTACAGACAGCCCTGCATAACTGTTTTCATTAATTTAAATGTTATGATAAAACGTAAAAAAGTAAAGTTTTGTTTGTACAACAAACGTGGGAAATTACGTTAAGGATTTTAAAGAAAACAGTTATCTAAAAATCATTTATAATACCTCATACATACATGTACATGTTACGCAATCAAATCTGCAATCGGATATAAATTATAAAATTATAACAAAATAAAATTAAGATATTTCCAAGAAACGTTATTCACTTAAGACTTGAAAAAAGTGAATAAACATTACAGTTTTTGTAACATTTACTTTCTTAATCTCCAAAACTAACTCTTTTGAACATAAAATTAAAGTAGGTTTTTACTCATTTGATTTATGCAAGATAGTTAATTCCAGGTGACTTTGGTAATACAGCCTCCTCTTTGCAATTTTTCATCTCGTGATAATTAATGTCAAAGTATTAAAAGTATTTTTGATTAAAATATACGGCAATAATATTGTGCCTAGAAATATATCGAAGAAGATTTCCCAAATTGCATATCACCTTTGTATTGAAATAAAGATTAAGTATCTTATAACAAACTGAAATAAATCTTGAAGTTAATATTTCCATAACCGCTCAAAACAATGCAGTCTATAAAACCAAGCCTGTAATTTTAAACAATACGATTTGTTTCTGTTTTTATTTCTCTTGTTGGGTCTGACCAACAATCTACAATCATGGTCACTTAGGTGCATATTTGTAATATTTGTCCAGATTCATGCTTTTCACTGCATTAGTCACGCAGTATAAATAGTGTGACCAATACTGCAATATCAGCCATTAATTGCGTATAACATGTAAATCATTTCTTGGACTGTAAATATTTTTACTGTCCTTAAAAGTTTAGTACATTTTGGCTCGTGTGAAAGTGCACAGCTTTATGTCTTGTATGTATTGACTGATACCATTCTACAACTAGACGAAAGTGCTGTAATAACATAATTATTAGCTTCTTTAAGTCAAGACAATTTTGATCTTTGTTAATCATTGTTCTTTAACAGGTCTGGAGAACCTTTATAACCTAACTTACCAACATTTCATATAAAAGAAAACAAATAACAAGGAAATATCAACAAGGAAGTAATACGAGTTATAGAGAATAATAAAACAAAAATGTCTGCTATTAACTAAACATAAACTCATGAAATAATGACTTCTAAATATATGTAAACCATTGTGTTCTACCAAAAACGAAAGTTAAGAAAGTCGAATGCACAGAAGGTTTAATTACACAGATTGGTGTGTTATCTTTGATTGTTAAGGTAAATATAGCAAACAAAAAAGAAACAACAAATATCACCAAACACAGAAGGGCATAAAAGGCCAAACCCTCTAAAATCAATAGCAACAAAAATAAATATGTTAAAAAAACCAAAAGAAAGCGGTGCAAACAAAGTCAGCATTGTTTTTATTAGAACGTAAAATTGTATGTGATTGAAGAAAATCATTGTGTTTAAACAGTTTTTTATAACGATTTTATGTGATGACCATCTATCTATTTACGCATATCAATTTCCGAGAATAATTTTGTACAAATGAGGTGAAAATTGCGGCGATCAATTACACATTTGCATGAAAAAGATAGTTGACATGAATTTAGTCTTCTATTCATATTATGTGAATAACATTTTCATACGATTACCCTCAATTTGCAAGCAATGGATTTTCTTCAATCCATCATATTTAAAACGTTTGGGTCTGTTTGTCAATAAAATAAAATACATAATGAATTTAGCAATTGCGTTTCTCACGAATTCATTTAGGTATCTTAAACTGGAATTCAAGATCTCATTAATGCTATGAAAATGTTTTAAGTTACCATTGAAGCACAATAAATAAAACATTTACTGATAAAAAGGCCATGCTGCAGGAATATAAACGTTGTTTGTAAAGATGTCTTTTAAAATCCGACTAAATTAATTTTGAAATGCCTCTTGATAGGTTCTGGAAGGTAATTTTGTTACAAAACACGATTTAATCATAGACGTATTCTAACAAAATAAGTAATACAATACTGATGATAGTTAATCAAGATGTTTTCATAATTGATATTTACGGAAAATAATGAAACACGTGACTCAACTTACCTTTATGCGAAAACTAATGATACAATCACTTTATTAATCCAAAACCATTTTGATATTAACTTCCCAACTCTAAAACCGTATAACAAAGAACGAGTGTATTCAGCGCACACAAATAATAATATAAACGGCTAATAGGTAACAGTAGACCGCAATTATGTTTGGCTTTTCTCTAAATTTGTGATATTACTATCTATTAGCACTAATACACAAGTAATCAAAGTCTTATAGTTACGACAGTTTTTGAGAAAGTTTCTCTATGTTAGTAAGAAATAACTTTGCGAGACTGACATTAATAAATCCTGAAAAGATTCTATGTTAAAAACACTTATTTTTCTCCATTATTTTTGTACTTAAAGCAATATGAATTCCTTTAAATATATCCAGAAAATAAAGATCGACTGTTAAATTAAAAGAATAACTTATTGTTATACGTTTATCTAATACTTTGAACTAACATGGTTTCTACGATATGCAAAAATCATTTTTGTCCGTTAAAGAAGCAATCTTTAAGTATTTTGTTTAACTGCGAACTTTGTTGATTATAACTATTGCCATACTTGTTGATATCTGAAACTCTTATGGGCCGTCTGCTTTAGAGAAGAAAAAAGACCGATATTGGAAAAATACGTTTTACAACCGTTTGGTAAGTAGAGGCCATTTGATAAACTGAAACCATTTCTTTAAAGCGTGTGAATCAACAACATAGGTTATCATTAGAATGCCTGTTTTAAGCTTTTTTTTATAGAACTAGATGATCAATTTTGTGATATTTATTATTGAAATATTTATAGTATAAAACGTGGCTATGATTAAAAGTGCCTTACATTATCTATCAATTTAAGAATTTATAACTTTATTATCTTGTTTTACTCTTTCGAAACAAAGAATAGCAATTAATAGCTTGTCGCACTTTTTCAATATTTTGAAATGATTATATACTATATATAGCGTCATTGTTATTTATACACCTGAAAAAAAATGATATTGTCAAGTTATGATTTACTTTTATTTTACTATTTTTTTACCTAAGTATGTAAACAATTGTTTGGAAATCAAAATCCTTTATTATTTATAGTTGTAGTATAATGATTTTCAATCAACGCAACAAATCTCATCGCTATCTTGTATATCCCTTACAATGATACAAAAAGGGCGAAAATCTTGCCTCGTTTGTTCACATTTGTATGCTTTCCATATGCTCCTTTTGGTTGAGTTGTAACTCACACCGACAAGGACATATGTGAATTTTTCAGCATTGATGGCGAATGCAGACCTCAGATACCCCTCTGTGCCTTATTATAGGCACACACGAGCACCTTAGTAGAACCACGGACCTTTCAGACAGCTAAATGGATGAAATGATTAAAAGTCTGGCGGAATTCGGACAAACACGGTAAAGGGCAAGAAGTTCTAAGTCAGCATCAATAACAGCGTCCGATTCCTATCTAATAAAGAAACACAATAACTTAACCTATTAAATATAATTATATAACAATTCTAAACAGGTGTTTATTTAATTAAACAAAAGAAAAAAATGATAAGCAGCTTACAAATATTTAAAAAAAATGATAATCAATTATATATATTTGAAAAATGACGTATTGTGCTCGCAAAATAACGCAGGAATTGTGCAAAATTAACGTAGAATATGCAATTTAGTGGCTAAAACGAGCACCGCGATAGGTAAATGGACCTATATTTTGATTGTACACCAAATTGGAAGAAAGTGAGTGAGCGCATAAGATTGCTGAGACATTATACTTTACCACAGACGCTTGGTGGTCAGATCCTGCCATCAACGTGATATGCCCTTGTAAACACTCTATCAAAAAATTTATTTAAACACGATATGAAATACATATATGAAAAAAATACCGTATACCATCAAGTCTCAATAAAGATTGCAGTCTCCAAAATGTAAACAAAGAGTCAAACCAAAACGCGACCTGAGCCTAGCATATATTTGCGCTCTTGTTTCGCTTTTTGGGCCGGGACCAAACACTATAATTCTCTTACGACATAACTTGTATGAAAATCGTCTCTTTCGGGAAACCCAATATGACCGCCAAATTAAAATATTTATATTGTACATGATAGAGAATAAAAAACTTGGGAAACAACACATTGTGCATCTTGGTAATAGGTTTTTTTACAAATAAGTGTCTTTTAAACAAGCGCTTGCAGACAGCTAGACGATAGAATGCTCGAGTAGTCGAAAGCATGTACACCGTTTGGGTACAGGCTTGACAAGCGCTAAACGCAGAGCCGGGAACTCTTCTCGTATTACTTGGACAAAACGCAAAATTTACTTTCGGTTTCAATTAAATGTTGATTTTCATATTAAAATGAGATGTATAAATGTTTATTCTGATTGCATCTTGGAGATAATTCTACATTCTATTGATTTACACCGGAAAAGTCACGGTAAGGTTTATTTAATAATGATTTATAAGGTTTTATTAGTCTAGGGTATTCGTGTTTACATTTTGGAGTCTGCACTCTTTTAAAGGTTTATATAATTCAGTATGACATTTGACAAAGACAAATACTTTCTAGTTAGTTGCTATCAGCAACACAACCACACGTTTGAACGAATAAGCATGCATGTATAAACGATTGCCATACAGACAAATGCCACAAAACAAATATCAAGTAAATAAATACATTTATTAGCGACATATCCTGCAACTTTAAGTCTAAAAACCGCAAATCTTCTCTTATGAACGACCATGAAAAATTATTGGTTATATTCACTTTATTTCATCTTATTTGAGCCGAAAGATAGCATTTTAACTTTACATATAACATGGAAATAAGATTTCGGTCCTCTTTTGAAGTTGGTTTTGTTTCGGTTTTGTTTATCTAACAAACATCACATAAATGAATACAAATCTGATAAAATGCTACATAGGTGATGGTATCATATTAACAGTTTACTGCAATATATAAGACAAACTATCCTGATATTTTGGTAAAATACTGTTATTGCAAAACTATATTGACAATAAGGAAATCTTACTGAATACATCTAATTTGAATAAGAAATTTTGGAAGCTGCATTCCCTATTATTGGACAAGTATGTTATCCTTTCTTAAAAAGACTGACATTTTTAAGACACTATTATTTATGCTGTGCTTACCAGCAGTGTGTAGGGATTAAAAAGTAATATTTTCTCTGTGTGTTATCAGAAGATTTTAACTTTACATTCGAAAAGAGACTACATGGCAATTATCTGTATTTTCAAATATCATATTTGTGCATAATATATCGCCATTGAACCATACCTATATAGATACATAGATACATAGATGAATATCTCAGTTTCAAATTACTTAATAACATATTATAACATATTATAAATAAAACTTGTCAGAAATCAGTTGGTTATAAAGAGATCATTATATATTTTATCAGTAATATACACTTGCTGGGTCTAAATATAGAATATAGACGGAAGGAAATGTCATGCATCTTGTACGCTTTGTTACTAGAAGATAACGAAATTGCTATCAGAAAAGTAAGCACTGCGAAATGTGTTTTCTGTCTAAAATCTTAATAAGGAAACTACAATGAAAATCTTGTTCTTGAATACGCAAATTTAGTTTGTTTGCCAAATATCCGATTATTTTACTATTTCATAAATAAACTCGCAAATCTGAAACACAAATTACACATTAATATCAAAGTTTCTTCACACGTAATTCATCTTATGGTATTTCAAACATGTTATTTTGATATACAGTTCGTTCGTTATTTTACGTTTTTGACAAATCGATTATCTTGATTGCTATTTTAACTTAAAACGTGAATAACATTTATTGATGGGCGAATAAAAGTACAGACAAAAAAGCTATTATATGTTACCAATATTACTAATAGGAGTTAACAATTTGCTAATATATTCTGTCATACAACAATTGTATTATTACGTCATGATATATTCTTTACTGGATCTTGCAATAAAAAATTGTTAAGTCAAGCAAAATTTAATTTACATGTCTAGTGCCGTCAGCAAATAGGTGATAACACTTAATTTTATTACCAATACTTCCTATGTTGTTAAATATAAAAATAATGTATTTTTGCTGTCCAGTTTAGTACAATTCTTTAAATAATAGATTATTTTATGTCTGTGCGTTTTGGCAAATGTTTAACTGTGCAACCAGAGCAACTGCCAAAAGTCAATGTGTAGGTTAGTTTTAGAAACGTAACAAAAATTCATTCTGTTATAATTGTATTAGATTTTATTATAATCTGAAAACAAGAAATTGAAACAAACAAAATACAAATAAGAAAAGTTGAAGTCGGCATTTTACGGATAGTCTTAACGGAAATATCCTATGAAATATTTGTCTATGGTTCGGATATGTTACTTTAATATCTAGAGAAATAACCAAAACGTTGTTCTCTGTCTAGATTATATTTTGACACAAGATCCTGCACGGATAACATACGATAAGTGTATATTATTGTCTAATCTAATAAAACGTTTTTCGTGTCAGTGGCCTTAACCATGACAATACTAATTTTATTGGATGGACCTGTTCATTCAATAATTTATATTTTATAGAGGCCAATAGCAGGCAACAGTTGTTGCTTGTGTGTCCAGTATTTTATACCGGTCTTAACTTCTCCAGTACTCTTGTACCGGTAAATAAAGGTTAAGCCAATGCAGAAGGACAAGGAAAACAATATTTTGAACTTTCCAAATACCTGCCATGGACAGACTCACAAACACTAAATGTGAGATCTTCAACTACAGTATTTCCTTTTGTTTTCATTGTCCTCGTGGGATTTCTATATTTGTACACAGAATGTTATTTATGTATAAGTAAAATATTGGTATTAAAAACAAATATAAGTAACTATGGAATGTTAAAATGTATGCGATCGGATACCTCGGTAATAACAGCGGATAACAACGAATGTCGAGAAAAAGACGAACGAGATAGGGACGGGTTCTTAGAACTTCCTCGATCATAACTCGGAAAACAATGCATGTGTTTCTTATAGACAGAGAGGGAATGCTTATAAAGCACCGGGTCCTGCATATAATTCAAAGGTATATTTGTATTATATTATATTTCAGTTCAGTAACATGCTTTGGTGATATCTCATGAACCGCTATTTTGTTAAATAGGTTAAGAGGCAATACATGTGTAGGCAATGAAGGAAAGGAGTGACAGTTCCACATATAGCGTGTTCTTATACAACAAGACAACGCACGGGACATCGCGTACACTCAACGCTGCTTTTGACCAATTATTTCAATGCAGACTGAAACAGGTGATAGTGTTGTGCAACAGCCTGTTGTGGTGTTGTTTTTAAGTCGTTTGACGTCGCTATTACGTCATGTTTTCTTTGGTTATAATATATGCCATGTAAATTACAGTAAGCATTTTGATTATTTTATAATGACTTAGTTTGTTGACAATGTATTAGATATTTTTTTCTGTAGAATGTATTATGTTTTCTTGAAATGTAATTACAAAAGTCAACCAAATTTCAGATCATACAATAACTACGGGGATAATTGTTCATTTCTTAAAATAAATCCTTGCGCCTCATATTATGATACATTTAGTTGAAACTATTTTTTTTCTATTCTATGAAACTATTTTTGCTTAAGCTTCAATTTTCTCCGATAGAGGACAAATAATAATGACAAAATACCTGAAAATATGTTATTATATCATGTCCCTTTCTAATTGATACATGTTAATCAAAATAATCATTAATTCTGAATACTTTCAATATCAGCTTTTATGCTAGAATCTTTAATATATAATTATAATAAAAGATAATTCAAATGAAAATATCCATTTTTAAATCTTTGTTCGGAAAACGTTCTAAACAACAGTAAAATACATGTTATGGAAATCTTCAAACTGTTCACTCTTCTTGATAACAAAAGAGCTACTATGTGACTTTATGCACCTTTTATACAATAGATACATGCATTGTAGTTTGTATAATGCCGTTAGATAAATATGCTAGAATAAGCACGCAGAGAAAGGTATACCTGATTAAGTTGCACGTATTTTCTTTAACTGTATAATTCCCAATGGTTCTGTCCGTCAGTAGATAAGCTTGAATAATAACACAATTTATGATATTCATTATTTCGTATCAAATTAAATTAAGAAATGTTGTAACAGTTGATAAACGTAAACTAATAGACTATCTAGATAACACGTGTTCACTGATAACGTACGGGCTTTCTATTCGTATAAGCACAACTGTGAAAATTTGATACTAATTACGTGTCATATCGAAAACGGGTTGTACTATAAACATTACAATAGTAATGCAAATGTTTTAATATGACATTTTTGTTTCCAGGATTGGAAACATATTCGTAAAGTCAAAATTTTCTGTGACTTAATTTTGACAATACAATACATGTTTTGTTTTTGGACGATTCTAGACTATTTTATTATGATTTAGGTATAATACAACCGAATCGGAATATCATATACATGTACTTGTGACATGATATAAAAATAAAAACGAATTATGTTCAAAATATTTTTGTCAAATTCAAAATTTATTCATTTCAAAACCATTTTGCATTAAATATTAAATAATAAAAACAAATAAGTATTTCGTAACAATCAGTTATAAGATTTTAAAAAAATCACAGAAAATACAACCTTATTAATGTACCATGTACAATTTTTGCCTGTTTCGTTGAAGCGCGGGAAAAAAGACGCACGTGTATGGCGTGCCACAACTACGCGAACATTGCGCGTTCAAAAGAATTCTAGTTTATACTCATCATTGAGGTGTAACCTTTAACTATAAAAGTAAAGTAATGATATTTTAATCGAGAAATATGCCGTAAAGATCAAAGCGCAACACTTATTTTTTTAATAAGCATGCGTAATCAACATTCTGCGATATATGGTCATTGAATACGAGTCTCAATCTAATTTTAGACTTGGAAAATCCAATTCAGCTAGGGAATATGATAATACACCAAGTGAATATAATTTTATAAAAAATTCGGTTGACTATTGTTTTGACCAATGAGATTGCGGCTATATTTAGATCATATACTAAATATTGTTATTACATAAAAGGGCATACATGTACAATGTATTTATGGCAATAAACAATTTTTCTAAAACAACATTATTTCTGAATATGTGTTAACAGTATTCTTTTATGTAATATTCATATTCTTTTTAGCAATTTTTCTTTAACAGGCGTTTTTTTATATTATTTTATTCAAAGCATTTCTGCAATAATAATTAAGGAATATTTATACAATTTATAGACATATTTTTCTAAATATTAATTACAAACCTATGAACCAAGTAAAGTTTTATTTTATTTTATTTACTCTGAGGAAAAAAAACAAGGTGACTCTGCTTGACCTTATTAAAGCCTTTGTCTAATCATTTTCTCATATGAAACTGCCTTAAGTAGAGTCAAAGATTAAAAATGAGGCTGCATTCAATTTCCCTTTTGAAATATCTTCTCTTATCTTCTCTTATCTTCTTTTGTTGTGAAATGACTAATTGTATAAGAATAATAAATCTTGTTCTTCAGATTTCATTGAATCGAACATTGGCCTCAAACGTGGTAGTTTGTCATTTCAATGATTTAAGTTATAACATCTTACAAACACACTTGTGAGACATATTTTTATTTGAAATTATACTGTCAAATCTTTGGCGCCGTTTGGAATGAAATGACGCAAATTTTCTGGGAATATAGTAATGCAATTTCACAATTTGATTACGTTTATTTTGTGCACATATTTTCTTGATATGATAGATTTGAAAGATTAATAAGAAAAAGAACGTTCACCAGAGGAGTTTTACAATTAGACAGTTCTGTATCGCAAGTATCCATTAATTACATTGTTAAATTTATCTTAACTTTATTATAAGCTAATATTGTTTTAATGATTCCTTTCAATTATTCAATTTGTTTATGAGTTTTAATTGGCATATTTGATTATGATATTTTTGTTAGTTGGCAACAGTATATTTGTATTAGATTGGTATGATATATATGAATCCAAGTTGGTAGTTATATATTGTGCTTAAAACTGGAATAGTATGGAAGGCTTCAGCGTATTCAAGATTATTATGTTTTATTGACTATAAAGAAACATCAATAAATGTTCCATAAAATCATTATAGACTTTTCGAGACATCTACATTAAACTAAATGCTCGATTTAATAGAAATTAATAATATCCCAATTTGTGAATCCTTTAAACCTTTAGAAAGACAAAATAGATGATAAAGTGAGTTATTTTTAAATGTCTTATATATGTAAAATGCTAATATTTAATGTACATGTGTTTATTCATTGATAAATTGAATGGCAAAGATGCCAGTTTGTTTTTATCTGGCAAAGAAAGAGAAACATTTTGAAAAATTCGTTATTTTATTAGATTAAGCTGAAAATAAGTTTATATATATGTGTACGAATATTACAAAACAGTACACTGAGTTTGAAAAAAGAAATTTATAAAAGTGAATACTCCCCTAAAAACAAACAAAGCGCATGAAAGTAGTGTTTATATAAGTGTGCTTACGTGAAACTTTCCATCTTTTGTATAGGACATAAACTATATTGTTTTTTAGTCCACATTTTTGATAATGCATGTAAGAATAATTGAGGCAAAGCACGTACTACCGTTTCAAATAAATTTTAACTGTCAGTATTTTTCACTCTGCATGGTTCAGCTGTCTACAAATGAAGTTCATTGTTTTCTTTGCACAATTTCCTTCTTATATAAATATCTACATATGTTTTGAGATACTGTTTTTGGAAATTCCATTAAAGCGTAAATGAGTCTATCATGATTCCCATTAAATTCAACACGTATACCATACGAAGATGTCATAAATCAGTAATATAATTTACTATTTATAAACCGGCATCAACTATCATATTTTCCACAAGCTTAGTTCAACATCTGAGCTTAGTTAAATGATCTCTAAAAATTCCAGTTTATATCAGGCAAAGTTTCTATAAAAATATTTTCAAGGAGCTGCCATATAACTGTTAATGTTTCTCATTCTTAATTGCATTCTTTAACATGCCGTATACATTACAATGGAAATTGTATGAATATTATTACAAAGATTTTCCACACCGCTTAATGAAATAACTATGGATTTTAATGACCATTTTCTACGAATATGATACATCTTGTTTAAAGCCTTTATTCTGTAAAAATAGCCTTCATCCTGTAAAATTATAACAATTTTCACATTCAAACAAAGCAATATACAGTATACAGATAGTTTTCATGTCGTTTTTTATGTTCCTTAAAGTGACATTATGTTGATGCCGTCGTGGTGGTTTCGGTACGAATCGGTTAAGTATGAATCATATTTAGTTCAGGCATGATTGAGTCCCTTTGACAATTATTTTGCGACTTTTGTAACGATTGTTCAATGCTTTTTTGGGGGGTTGGGGCGATCTTAGAAAAGTTTTTTAGTCCTAAATAGTGGCAAAGAGGTTTGTAATGCAGAATTGTTGTCTGTTTTATTGTGTCTTTTGATAACATTTGTCTGAAAAGTATTGTATTGCTGCTTTTTGAACCAATTTGTTTGATATTTTAGGTCTTTGTATTTTTGTTTTTTCAGTTTTCACGTAAGCAAATCGAATTACGAAAATAAACTGTATTGAGCTCTCAGTATATTATCTTTGTCATTCGACCGGGTTGCGCGCCATCAGCTCGATACCCTGAAAGGCAGCTGGTCGCCACACATCATGCTCATTTTTGCTGTCAAGTTGACTTAAATTAGTAATATATTACAAAACATCCACTGTTCTAGTGATGATTGGCCAATGGTTGATATTGAAAAATATTTAGAGGATAGACTAATAATTGGTAATAATTAATGTTTTAAATAAAAGGATCATAAAAATAGAAAACACTACCTAACTTATTAAAAGAGTGTTCCACTATTTTCTTTTAATTGAACGTTATTGACGCATTCCGAACAATATTTATAGAAATTCTCCTTCAGTCACCTGCATAACTGATTATCTTTACAAAGTAAAATATAAATATAAATTTATTTTGACTTTTACAAATGTATAGACTACCTATAACATATTGACATATCAAAATAACAAAGTCATATTCACCATATAGTTTATTCCATATCCATTGCTTTTGTCAGCCTTTCTTAAATAATTATATTGTCGAATGTTTTAAATAAAGTCACCATACTCTAGTTATTTTTATTTTACCTTTTAGCTTCAATATTCTTCACATACCTTTTTGTTATACTCATTTATATACATAACTATGTTTGTCAGTTTTCTTTGTCAAAGACAAAGTTTTACAACAATATTGAATATCTTACTTTACTTTTTATTATTTTATGAGCAGAGAATAACATATTGACTACTTTTATAATAAATTGTATTCATTAAAATATCTTACGTATCATATATAAATAAGCTATTTGCCCTTGTTTGTTTTCAGGAATTCTATTTCAGTCATCTCTGGTAATAAAACCACAAATGTAAAAACTAATATATTTTGAAATCAGGTCACAAAATGCGTTGTTAGAGCACAGGAAACTTATTATAATTCATAGTAAATACATATATACATGTCTATTTTAAAAAAGTACTATCTCAGTGATTACAGAGCCGGTTAAGGTCGATAAATCAAATATTTGCAGCACTTTGAAACCTTTATTTAGTTGTTTTGTACAAGATCCTTTTCGCAAGTGTGCATCATGGTATATGAAGACAAAATGAAATAAGGATGAAAATAACATTCAGAGGTCACTATAATGAATGACAATGCCACCAATTGTTTCTCAGTAATGACATGATAATAAATGAATTCGGTTATTTTATGTTGTAGAATTTTTGACGAGTGATTTAAAGCTTTAAAAATGCAGTTTGTTTTTCTTCAAATGAGTAGTCCCGAAAAACCTTTGATGTTATGGGGCCATAAAGATATTTAATTCAGAGTTGTAATTTGATAACAATTACATTATACAAGCTCTCGAAATGCATTGCTTCAGTAGCATATGCTTGCTTATCAAACGAATGACATATAACAATTTGCAACTGTCAGAATTCTCAGACACACGGTCAATCAAAGATGATAAGAAAATAAAAAACAATCAAAATACAATTACGTAGCTTGCTCTTTTTATCCATGGAAAGAAACACATAGATAGTTTGGAGTGGTATTTGGAATTAAATGATTTTGCATGGCAAAAACTTTAAAGAAAACAAGGGCGTGGTTTCAATTGTTGCCTCATTATTCGCCTTATCTCTCAGTGTGGAATGAATTAAAAGAAGGTCAGCTTGGTAAAAATGTTTTCATATCAAAGTATAGTTGTATACGTAAAAATGTACGTTGAAAAGGACTAAGAAAGAAAATTATTATCTTTTTGTTTTATCATTTTGAAATATAAAATTACTACAGAATCATGATGAACTTTGCTATTGAGGTTTGCATCTCCTTGTCTTTATGTGTCTGCTTCATGTCTTAAAAGAAATGCAATCTTATTACAAAGGTAATTAATCAGAAACAAGTCACAATCATCAAACGTTGTCTCGCCTAGAAAATAAATTATTGCTGCAGGAGTATTTTCATTATTATAAATTGTTATGGCAAATGATGTTTGTACAATAATCTGGATTCTATCTTTGTCTCAAATATGGCAACTTCATGTATATATTTGCAAGGTTTAAATCTTTCTTTTGCTATTTGATTTTTTCCGTTAATTTCGAGTATTATCTATGTATGTTAATCTATACTGAAAAAGATATAAATATTTATCTTACATTATTATCAATAGCAAACGAATCAAATGATACATACTTTGTAACAGCTCGCAAAAATACAATGCGGGAAAGCCATAAAAATAATTCCCCCCTCCCCCCATTGCAAGACTAGTTAAGAACATGAAATAAGCGAAGAGAATTTAAAATTCTTTATATATGCAAAACGAATACCCAATTTTGGGCTATTTAGATTTAAATTTTAGTTAAAAAAACAAACGGAATATTGTCACTCAGCTTCATTGATAGCAAGATGGAACCGAATGTGTTTAGTCTTTCTTGCCAGCTCAGAGTCAGGTCCGCCTGCAAGTCTGACCAGACTCTATACACTTGGTAGCTCATTCTCTTGTATTTTGATATTTAAGTACTTTGTATGAACTGGTCCAAATCAAAATCTAGCGGAATCTAACAAGTTAAGAATAAAACTGCCTCCGATATTTTGTGATTCATATAACAAACTTTTTTCCTGCGGTTAAACTTCTATAATTGCGTTTACAGTATGCAGTATACTGATCCATCGTGTCCGTACAGATATTTTCCTCATCGACTTAAAGTTGTTTATTTTATGTCACTTTCGTGTCAACAATATTTGCGAACACGTCCGGTTTCGATTGATCGACAAGAAATGTCTTGCCCGTTACTTCTATTTTGTCATACACGAGATATTATTTTCATGCATCGACAAACATTTGACAAGAAATAACAATTTTACAAATTCCACACGAATAAGATGACATTTATAATAAATCATGTTCTGTGTAATAGAAAATATTGTTTCTGAGGATAATTCGCAACATCTAGAGCATTAACAAAAGAAATGGTGTTATTTATCCTAAAAGGTTGAATTTAATTAAAACGGCGAATTTGCAAAACAATACATTTATAAAGATGTTGTTCTTTTAATTTGATTCAGAATAATTGTTTGTTGATATAACTCATTTCATAATTATAAAAGATGAAATTGAAAAAATATTATCATAAGTCGTATTAACTAGATGGTTATGTATGAAATGATTAATATATAGATCAGCGAGAGAATGGTTTCTATGAAAAGAGAATGGCGATCTGAAAAAAATGAGTAAACGCATTAAAACAACATTATTCTATCTTTATAAGCAACAATATCGTTCTTACCTCAAACGTCAACATACATTGTTTATAAAGTTACATCCTAATAAATATCAATGTGATATTTCCAAGTATAATTCCAATGAAAAGGCACTTTTTATTTAAGCTCCTATACAGTCAAGAATATATGGTTTAAATTTTATAAGGATCGTTTTCCCGTGAGCATATAGGATTGAAACAATTTCACAATTTAAAAAAGGATAAATGATTTTCACACTTAAGCCGTAAAATTCCAATTTTCTTCCTTAGTTATGAAGAAGACCATTGCGATCTGATTTTATAAGCAGAATTCTATTTAAGCACGCGCTTGTGGTCTTAGCCGAAAGAGCAGGAAGGCCGATATCGGAAAATTAACCACGTGTAAAATGTGGTTTTAGAGCGAAATTTTGAATACTCTTTTATCATAAGAAGAATAATTACTTATTGTCAACATACAGTGAATACTATATATATAGTAGCTAGTAAAATATCAGTGTATATGTGTTTATATGTATATTGACGTATATATCAACTTCATACATTACTTTAGTTTGTATGCAGTGAATTAAACTTTAGATGTTAAGATACCACTTAAGGAAAGTTTCCTTATCCATTGGTATGGTTTGGAGATAAATGGTTAAATAGACAAAATCCATATGCTTGCTGTGATTATATTTCATTATATGTTGTTACATTTACCAATATATTTTACAAGAAACGTCTTTAAAATTACCCAGTTTGATAAAATTCTTTGAATTATTGATTATATCAGGTCTAGCCATGATGACGTCAATGCACTTTGGCAATATATCAGATTAGAGAATATAACAGCTGGCAGAAACCAAGGTCTTTTCCTTGATCAATAATTAGTTTAACAAGTAAAACAAAATCTTATTAAATTTTCTTTGTTTCCTTAAACTCATTTTACACCTAAGTCGGTTTTGTAAATATAAACTGTTAATAAGCAACTTCATCTTGTTATATTAGCTTAAGATATTATACATCTAATTACGAAAATGGTTTTCAGCACGACATTATTGTTGTGTATACATTTTATGTGTTACTTTTAGTTTCTACTTTTCGGCCATTTCAACTTGAGTGGTTCCAGTATTCCTACTTGAATACTGTATAATCACCCTTAGGATATGTTGCCTGCTTTTTAAATTTGTCTTTTGACGTCTTATCTGTGATATGCAGGCTTCATAACCTCGGATCCCCTTTCAAAATTCCATCTTATTTAGTTCCGCCCATTGTTTTCTCGTTTAGGGCAAAAACACTCTTTTACTTGGGGACCATACGCCGCTTTTCATGGAATGCCACTACTGTGTCACATTGAAGGTTCCATGATAACCGCCGTATGAACACATCTGCGGATGTTTCTAAATTCAATATTTTACTATTTTCGTGTTGAATTCTGCTTAAGCCGGTGCTAGGGGGCATGGACGGTAACTTGCACTTTCAATGTCAAAAAGTTATTTGTAGTCATAAAAATGCATCAAACCGTATCACATGTAGAAGCCCTTCACCACAGAAGCGCTTTTATCACGATTTTATTTTTACTTTAAAAAAAAGTAGAATTTGAAATATTTTGCAATTGCCAAGCACTGAGTTAGCATATTTAAGACAAGAACAACAGCAACAATAGTCAAAATTAATACGATATTCAATGCATTTAAGTAATTCAAAATATGGCATATAATGTAGCATTTACAATAACATTATAATCTTTCGTACCATTTCAAACTTTAAGTACACACATATTAAGATAATAGTTGTGCATTATAAAATTATACAACAAATACCTTTATTATTTATTCATAAATAAAATATTGAGAATTATTGATGAAATAAAATGCGTATTTTCACTTTCCGTTTTTTCGCTGTAAAAATTTGTTTTTCACTGCAGTCATATTTTCCGTATTTTCACTGGTGTCTTGCCAGACTGCTTTTTTCTATATTCTGCCAGGACACAAAAGTTACTCAAATTGTGATGTCAAAAAAGAGAAATACGAGTATGTATATAATAAACATAAAATTCAAGTTTTTTCTATAAATACATAATTTATTTTCATCTTGTGGCATGAAAATTATCATATTTCACTCTTGGCTACCGCCACTAATGAAATATTTATTTTCATACCACTCGATGAAAACAAAATATGTATTTATAGGAAAAACTTGAATATCCTTTCTTAATTGATAATATTCCGGTAAAGCATGAGACATACTGATTCCTTGTGTCCAAATAATGTTTTCTCGACATCAGCTTTTATTTATTATTTGTCAATAACGTGTCTACAATATTTGCAAGCATGTCCGTTCCCGATAAGTTCAGTTGAGATGTTTCTCCAAGTTATCTTATTTTGTCATACAATGATATTATTGCCACGCAACGACAAACATTTGACAGGAACTATCAGGAGTATACATTCCGTACAAATATGATAAATATAACACAAAGCTTAAATCTATCAACTGAACATCGAATAATCAACTTTCAAGGTAAAAAATGACAAGAAAATGTCAATTTCGTATATGCAATAAGCATAATTAGAAGCAATGATTTTTATACTGGAAAATAATTCTCCTCGATTTGTTGTCAAATGGATTTTTAGGACCTTGAGTACTTTTGTTATGGTCATTGGGTTTACCTTTATATGTTTCTACATGATCATTTTGGTGTTTTACTTATTAAACCTTTTGTAACCATAACAACTGTTAGAATTTCACTTTGCGGGGATTCATTTTATTTACACTGTCTCGTTTATAGGAACATGGTGGGGCTAAGAGTGAGGTTTGGTGCACCATTAACCGGTTTTAACTCCCCAGCAGTCATAATTATGCTGCTGACCGTTCCAAGGCGGCGCCCCTCTGTGTTCTTCAGATGTATGTCTATGTTGTTTTATACTGTTTTGGTGACACTTTTGCTTTTGTTCCTTGTTGTTTTTCGTCTACGGTAAGTGTCTTCCCCTTTGCCCTTGTTCTTATTTCTTTAATTTAACCCCCCCCCCACCCTTACTCGGGTCTCCTATCCTCTTCTCCTATGCCTTTGTGGGCCTATCGTTCAGTCTAATTGTTTTCTTTGAATTCCTTGTCAGTTACCAATTATTTCCTTTTATTCAATCATTTATTTGTTTTCTTACAATTTCTTCATCAGTTACATATTATTTATCATTTTATTGATTAGCCTGTCCATGCTCTGCCTAGTGCCCTGTCCTGTTTTTTGTTTGGGGTCTGCCTGGGCTCTTTGCCGCTGGTTCTTGTTGCTGGGTTATGTGGGAGTTGCGTTCATTGAACGCCGCCTTTCCTTGTTGATCTTGTTTATCATATTTTATTTATAACGTTACTCCTTATAACTTTGTTAGTATAAAGCAGTTTTCGTTGTTGTCTTTCCTGGAGGGATTCATGGAGAGGTTACCATCTTTTATCACATGAACCGCGGCGCAGTCCTGAGTGTAATAAAGCCATTTAATAAAAACGATATTACACTATAAAAACATTTAAATGTAATAACACTTTGACGTGACGTCATTTGTTTAATATATAAACATAGCGTTAAAGCGCACTAATGATAGCATTACACAATAGGCTCGTCAATAAAAAATGGCTCTTTTTTATTTAAAGTTTGCCATTTTTCTGAATATGTTAGTGTTTATTCGTGCTGTTCTACAGAAATAAGAAACTTCGACGGGAGCGATAGCGACATATTGTAGAACAGCACGGATTAATACTAACGTACTTAGTGTCAAGCTTTAATTGTCCTTTATTACGTCACGACTATTTTTACGAACGCTGTTCTATGAAGTACTATGAAAAATAGAAGGCGACTTTGAACGGAATTTGATATAGTATCGAATTTTGTTCTTCTATGGAAATTAACACACATAATTTTAAGAAATACAGCGTTTTTATTGGATGGCAAATATAGCTAGACACTAATTTATATTTGATAAATAGAATATTATATTCGTGTAGATTCAATACTAAATTTATTAAACTCGTTGAATCAAACAATATCATCCTCACCAGAGGCTCGCATAATATAATTTTATTCAGCTCTTTTAATAAAATAATAATAAACCTACACTAATTTAATATGTACACATGTATTCATACGTATTTTTATTCTATCCATGTCATCTATACATATTTACTAAATTTCTAACCTTTTGATCTTTACTAGACTCTATGCAATTTGCATTGAACTGAGATTGGGAGAATCCAATGTTGTTGCTTGAAAAAAACTCTACTTGAAGATATAACCATTTTAACATTTTATATGGTATAGTCGTATATATATAATTGATGTATAATAAAATGTTCTTTTGAAGAAACAACTGTTAAAATTTTCTCTATTTAATGTTTTACAATATTTAAAATCATGCATTTTTTTCTGACTTTCCTAACAAAGTGACATAATAAAACACATATCTCCTACCTCTCCTCTTGAACCAATTAAAACGATCTAAAACTGATAAAACATATAAAAAATTTCATGATTTCATTGCCCATGTGGTCATTTTATTGTTTATTTACGTTGCTTATCAATTCATATTGGCAAGATACTACAAACTGTTTATCGTTTATCGTACAACTTCATTCCTCCTGTAACAAAGTTCATTTACCAGATATGATAGACCACACAGTTCACATCTCCCTGTCTGATTATACGCAGGGATGACTGGTATAGAGCAAAGCTATTCACAACATTATCATAACATGTATTATCTTTGTTAAAAAAGAAAATAAATATAACATTTGAAATGTAAGGGCCTATGTATGTCTTAGGACAGAACAAGACAACATATTGTTTTAATCTTTTAGAAAATATATAAATTATAAGCTTAAAGTATGTTGAAGAAAACATATGAAGTGACAATATAAATGTAAAAGATTAGTTGTACGACAGATTTATTGATCTTTAACGTAATTTAGATTATGTACATATAATGTATGGTGATATTTCTATATTAATAAAACATACATAATGATATCAAAACTTCACAAATATATTTAACCATGAGTATAAATCTCTTCACTCTTCGGATTGGAACAATTTATATGGTATAGTCTTAAGTGAGGCCTCGTGTAGAAGGCTAACGATTTGTAAAGGAGAACTAGTATTTAACATGACCGAGTGTTTTATACTGACGCAAAATGTGTTACTTTTAAAAAGATTACTACTTTAAGATTAGCTTCATATTTTCGCGCATATTGTTGTTTTATTTGATATAGATAGACAAATATTTATATTTATATGTGCTGAATGATAAACAGAACAACAAATGCCACAAACAAACTATATCGTAAGAATAAAGCAATATCATGACAGTATAAAATTAAGTGTATCACTAAAATATAATATATTTTATCCTATCAAAAAGAGTCAGACACGAACAGATTTATACAGATCTGTTTTATCCAAATTTAGTTTAGGAATGATGTACGGTGATATTTCAAAAGTGTCTGGCAAACAATGATTCATCAAATATAAAAATGCTTACGTCTCTATTTATTTCTATATTGTAAAAGTCCACCATATTCACTTAGATCACAAAGAATTGATTTTATAGTCAATAAGTTAATCAACATGTTCAATGACTGTTATACGGCATTTTGCTGTCGTTGAAGGCTTCATATTACTGAGCAATTTCTTGCTGCTTGTATTTTAAACGACAAAATAATTCATTTTATAAGTCAGACAAATGTTGAATTTTGATGCTCGTCATTACAAAGAGCACACTGTTTCTTATTCGTAGTTTCATTCTAATATTTGATAACACTTCAAACTTACATGTCAAAACTAAAAAAAAAGGATAATTGTTGCAATGTAGAATAACAAAAGTCGTAGCTTTGGATAGTTTTACTTCTATAACGGCGTTTAAAGAATGCAACATATTGATTCCTTGTGTTCAAACACAATTTCCTCGTTTTGCCGTTAGTTTATTTATTCTGTGTCAATTTCGTGTCTTCAGTATTTGCAAACATGTCCGTTCTCGATAAGGTTACAGGAAATGTTTCTCTTGTTTATCTAATTTTGTCATACTCAGATGTTATCGTCATGCTACGAACGACATTCATTTGACAAGAACTATCAAGATCATCAGTACTGTACAAACATGATGAAATATACCCTAGAGCATATAAGTCAATTAAAAGAAACACTTAACACTTTATATATTAAATATCAATGAGACAATAAAGCATATTTATGTTATAAAAAGAGCAACAAAAGACTTCGTTTCTTCTAAAACAATCGATGTCTTCTAAAAGAAGTAGTGTCTTTAGTACTTGTACTATTGAAATAACTTTCTTAAACATCTAAATAATTATATATTCATTTCATAAAACGATATTGCTTTTAGTCATATTTAGTACTCATTATTGGATTACTTTGAATTGCCGACACTAGTTTAATCAATATATTCTCGTACTAAAAGCAATAAAATCTTTCTAGCCAATATGTACGTGTTGAGAACGTATTCTGCATTTTATTGAAATATTGTTGTATGACTATTGTTCACTTTGTAAACAGTACAATATCCCAGGAGACCTACGATTAGATACTTGAGAAAAGCCCGTATAATATCAAAGTATAATACAACCTACACTGTTTTGTAACTAAGGGAATGTTTATGATTTCTCTAGCTTCACTTAATTACCATACATGTGGCAATACTTCACCTACGAGTAATCATAATTAGTCGTTATTGTCATTCCCATGTTAACAAACAAGTGCTCTTATGATCTGCAAAAAACATACAAGCATGTTATCCTATAAACATTTACATGCATGATGTTTCCGAGTAAACCAACATCTTTAAAACTTTAAAATTACACATTCCTAGAGGACATTTATAATTTATGATATTTGGAAACAATAAAGCTATAGCTGTTGATTAGGACAGTTTCTGATAGATGTTAAAAATACAGGTAAAAAAAACTTACAGGTGATAAAATATTTATATTTGCAACTAATGAGGCAAAATTCATCACGAATACTGCGTTTAAGGCTAGGTGTAATGCATATTTTTTGTCTAAGAAGAGGTTACAATTATAAGTATTTCTTTGAATAAATGAAATTGATTTTTTTTCCTATTCATATTTTTCAATGAAATATTTCTTATGAATATTCGGATGGGGTATTTCTGTTGTTCTATCAAGATTTGAAATACTAACTCACCCCTGTCGATGTATTAAATTTACGCTTTTTGCATTTAATGAAGGTATTTTGCACGAGCAAGTTGTCTGTGTAGAAGAATTATAAGTAGCCATATGTTTAATACTGCGGACAAAATTATCATCGATTTTTTGTCAAGTAGATTTCAAACCATAATGACAAACAAATTAGTTTTGTAAGTAAAGTGCAAAAATTGTTTCTTTTTATTTTCTTTCCGGCGGGATTCATTTAAACGTTTTTATCTTGTACACGATTATTCATACAAAAAGACAATTTTTTTTCATTCGAACATTGGTTACCTGTGCACATATAATCGCAATAAAATTAAGGTGTCTAACATGCTAATGAAGATTCTAATGAGATCTAGAAAACGAGCAAACCTCTTGATATGTTACACAGATGCTCAAAAATATTATAATTGCCAGAGCTTATCTATTGCTATCTATTGCTAGTTTGTAATATGGAATATATGCTAACGGTAAAGCATTTGCTATTCTTCTGATAAAAGTTGTTAAAAAAATACAGGTGAAAAGAGAAGATATCATTTAAACTGATGAGCAATATAACTTGAAATTAAGTATGATGCATAACATTCGTGTCTTCCAAAGAAGTCTAGTTTTATGAAGAGGGGTTTATAATTCATCATTATCTTTTAGTGTTAAATGGTATTACTAGGGCCGAAATTGAAATATTTTTAATATTTAATAAAATGAGATCGTTTTCACGGAAAATTTAATAACAAAAAAATAACTTATTAAATCTATAGAGAGATTATCAACTTTGCAATCTAAAAAATTTGATAAGTAAATAATATGTCCTGTCTTTCGTTATATGTAGTCCCGGATAGTCCTGAAGTCTACACGGATAGTCCCGAAAGGTTTAATCCGATTCCTTTCACATAAATCAGATTAAAGTACGAATATTTTATCCACTTGGTATTGAAAATTACGGTAAAGTTCGTAAAAATAGTTTTACATATATATGTACATACATAAACATTCATATAAACATTTATTTCATGAACATAAATGACACCTGTTTCAATGTCTTGTAAACTTTTTTATTTTCAGTGAGCTTATTTTTGTTCATTTCAAAGTCCTTTTATATTGTTTTAATTAACTATAACCAGAAGGATGAATAGAAATGTAGTTGGATATCAAACATCTTCTGAGTGTCATTTAAGGATATGCACATGTATATTTCTAGATACAAATAAAACGCATATTTCATCATTTTACAACTTGTACAAACATCAAAATTCTGGAAACAAAGTGATCCCTCGGAAGCATTAATCACAACAAAATAACATAAGAATTGCAGACTCGGTTTGATTGAGTCTGCACATGAGGGATAATGAATAAGTGCAACATCCCTCACGCCCCCTAGCACCGGCTTGGAGCGGTACCCAATTCTCAACACTTTATAGTGTTGGCATCAATGAACCCGAAGGACCAGAACATATAACAAGATCGGTAGGAAAACAAAGAATTCATTGAAAGATATAACGTTACGTGATATATGGAACACAACAACATAAGCAACAGTTACTAGGGACAAAATCAACAGAAACAAAACAACAACAATGACAAACTGTATTTGATCAAATTGTTAGCACAAGTCTTAATGAGAAAACAGATGGGGCACGTTTTTCCACATAGCTTTAAGTCAGTTTTGATGAACAAAACAGGTAACTAATTGCAAAAAAGAAGGCACCTAATCCAAAAGCAATAACATACCCACGCATGATCTTCGGTAAGATTGTGCATAGATTGTTTTTAACAAATCGAAGAAAAAAATATTACTTGATATTTACTTCCAGGATTTAATTAGAAACTTATCAGTTAATCATTGAATGAATTTTTAACAATATAAATACATCAGGTAATCGTGTCTTTTTAAGATGCTATTCGTACATTGTATAGCACTCACCTTTATATTTTCAAAAGTTTTTTGGAACATATTTAACATAGAGTTTTTGACCCCTTTCTATTTTTAAAAGACGCAGAAAAACTTTTTTTTATAAATTATCTATCGCATACGTGAACTGGTACAAAGCAAAAATACTGTTATTATCACTGTTATCAGCTGTAATGTGCTAGCCTCATTTAGTGCAGAACTTTGTTCAGATAACAAGCCTTCAAATTATCTTCTACAGACATTTCTCTACAGAACATTATTATGAAAGTTATATTATTCATTTAACGTGATACGTCACACATTTTTTCATCGTCAAAAGTACGCAATATACCACTTTTTAGCAACTCATTTATTATCGGAATATTAATTCTGCTATTCAAGCTATTAATGTTTCTAGAAGCTAATTTAGCATGCGTTGCTTACGTGTTACTTTTTCGGTACTGAAAGAAAAGTACTATATCAGAACAAATCTTAAGATGTGGATTTCATTTATTATCTCGAAATGTGGAAAATCTAATAAAATTAATTGGATTATAAATATATGAAATATGTCAATATATAGTCAAGTTAAACAAGGAAGTCCAGATCATGAGAGTTTAACCTAGGAAAGGAAGAATTTTCTATTAGAAGGATATTTATAGTTACGTTCTGGGGGACAACATATTCAAAAGTGACTATTCAAAAACAATTATATCAACTTTGCCTGGTGTAAGAATTTAAGAAGAATTTTTTTAAAAAGTTCTTTTGAATAAATATCGCTTCGCCCCGTTTAGTCTGCTTTAATGATGAAAATTGCAGAAATCTGATTGCAAAATTAAAAGATCAGAAGCAAGTTCCACCCATCAAACATTACGCTGTATATGCAATTTAATTATTCACAGCAGGTGGGAATTTAAATAACGAGTTGAATATTTAGCATTTTAATTAATGCTTTTATCAATAATTAATGACATTTGAATTACCTACATTGTTATTATGTAAAATCACGGACATCCAATTTTTCAGCAAGATAAATCACATTTTCTCCTTCTTTTAGAAGTTGAAGAAAAAGCCAATGTAAAATTCTGCAAGCATATGTTACGCTACGTGTTTTTCAATCGCAACTACTCGGCCCTTTCCGTCAGTCTTCGGATAAGGACCTCGAACACAATGGTAGAACTACTTTCAATCCGTATTGTTTCCGAGGTTATTATAGATATTAGCCGAGGCAGTTCCGAATGCGTGTTTTGTGACACCTGAAAATATTTGAATCTGTCCGGCAAAATATAAGTCAGACACACACTTTAAAGTGTTTAATTGTTAAATATTCTTTTTAATAATTTATCAAAGAATGAATATATAATTAAAGACAACATTTTTAAAATGTCACAAGGCGCTGATACCTGCCATCTAAGTATAAATTTTTTATGTTTTTGTTAAAAAATGTAATGTACGACTTATATTTACAGAAAATATAACAACACTGAAGTGAAGTACGGGGCAACATTTTACAGCTGCCACCTGCTGCCGCGAAGTACAAAATTCTGGAAACAAACACTCTTGTACGATCAATACTATTCTGAGTTTTCAAATATCATTAAAGTTTACTCATAACAATTTACAAGTCTGTACATTCAATACAGCTTTATCTAATAACATTAATGTAACATTTATAATTAAAAATTTCATTTTAGATATCATTATACTTGGCGGGATTTTTGTTTTAACAAACACGGGTGCTTTTGCAGTTAACTTTTACATATAAAACATCTTAAATTTTGAATTGGGAACACTCTTTTTGAAGGAATTTCAATACTATATAAGTGGCTATTTATGCGTCGCGTCACAAAAAATTTGCGAATGTCAAAAAGTTATTTGTAGTCATAAAAATGCATCAAACCGTATCATATGTAGAAGCCCTTCATATTCACCACAGAAGCGCTTTTATCACGATTTTATTTTAACATTATTACAGTAGAATTTAGTTTTTTTAGCAATTGCCAAGCACTGAATTAGCATATTTAAGACAAGAACAACAGCAACAATAATCAAAATTAATACGATATTCAATGCATTTAAGTAATTCAAAATATGGCATATAATGTAGCATTTACAATAACACTATAATCTTTCGTACCATTTCAAACTTAAGTACACACATAAAAGATAATAGTTGTGCATTATACAAATCATACAACAAATACCTTTATTATTTACTTATAAATGAAATATTGAGAACTACTGATGAAATAGACTACTTTCTTCTAAATTCTGCACAAAAGTCTTTCAAATTGTGATGTCGAAAAATATGTATATAATAAACAGAAAATTCAAGTTTTTTCTATAAATACATAATTTATTTTCATCTTGTGGCATGAAAATTATCATATTTCACTCCTGGCTATCGCCACTTATGAAATATTTATTTTCATACCACTCGATGAAAATAAATCATGTATTTATAGGAAAAACTTGAATATGCTCTATTCAATTGATTATATTCCGGTAAAGCATGAGACATACTGATTCCTTGTGTCCAAATAATGTTTTCTCGACATCAGCTTTTATTTATTATTTGTCAATAACGTGTCTACAATATTTGCAAGCATGTCCGTTCCCGATAAGTTTAGTTGAGATGTTTCTCCAAGTAATCTTATTTTGTCATACAATGATATTATTGCCACGCAACGACACGCATTTGACAGGAACTATCAGGAGTATACATTCTGTACAAATATGATAAATATAACACAAAGCTTAAATCTATCAACTGAACATCGAATAATCAACTTTTAAGGTAAATGTTTAAGAAATGTCAATTTCGTAAATACAATAAGCATAATAAGGAGCAATGACTTTTATACTGGAAAATAATTCTCCTCGATTTGTTGTCAAATGAATTTTTAGACCTTGAGTACTTTTGTTATGGTCATTGGGTTTACCTTTATATGTTTCTACATGATCATTTTGGTGTTTTACTTATTAAACCTTTTGTTTGTAACCATAACAACTGTTAGAATTTCACTTGGCGGGGATTCATTTTATTTACAATGTCTCGTTTATAGGAACATGGTGGGGCTAAGAGTGAGGTTTGGTGCACCATTAACCGGTTTAAACTCCCCAGTAGTCATAATTATGCTGCTGACCGTTCCAAGGCGGCGCCCCTCTGTGTTCCTCAGATGTTGTTTCATACTGTTTTTGTGACACTTTTGCTTGTGTCCCTTGTTGTTTTTCGTCTACGGTAAGTGTCTTCCCCTTTGCCCTTGTTCTTATTGCTTTAACTTACCACCCCCCTTACTTGGGTCTCCTGTCCCCTTCTCCTATGCCTTTGTGGGCCTATCGTTCAGTCTAATTGTTTTCTTTGAATTCCTTTTCAGTTACCAATTATTGCCTTTTATTCAATCATTTATTTGTTTTCTTTGAATTTCTTATCAGTTACAAATTATTTATCATTTTAGTGATTAGCCTGTCCATGCTCTGCCTAGTGCCCTGTCTTGTTTTTTGTTTGGGGTCTGCCTGGGCTCCTTGCCGCTGGTTCTTGTTGCTGGGTCATGTGGGGGTTGCGTTCATTGAACGCCGTCGTTCCTTGTTGATCTTGTTTATCATATTTCATTTATAACGTTACTCTTTATAACTTTGTTAGTATAAAGCAATTTTCGGATTCATGGAGAGGTTACCATCTTTTATCACATGAACCGCGGCGCAGGAGTGTAATAAAGCCATTTAATAAAAACGATATTACACTATAAAAACATTTAAATGTAATAACACTTTGACGTGATGTCATTTGTTTAATATCTAAACATAGCGTTAAAGCGCGCTAATGATAGCATTACAGAAAATAGGCTCGTCAATGAATAATGGCTCTTTTTGAAAAGTTTGCCATTTTTCTGTATATGTTAGTGTTTATTCGTGCTGTTCTACAGAAATAAGAAACTTCGACGGAAGCGATAGCGACAGATTGAAGAAGAGCACGGATTAATACTAACGTACTAAGTGTCAAGCTTTAATTGTCCTTTATTACGTCACGACTATTTTTACGAACGCGGTTCTATGAAGTACTATGAAAAATAGAAGTCGACTATGAACGGAATTTGATATAGTATCGAATTTTGTTATTCTATGGAAATTAACACACACAATTTTAAGAAATACAGCATTTTTATTGGATGGCAAATAAAGCAAGACACTAATTTATATTTGATAAATAGAATATTATATTCGTGTAGATTCAATACTAAATTTATCAAACTCGTTGAATCAAACAATATCATCCTCGCCAGACGCTCGCATAATATAATTTTATCCAGCGATTTTAATAAATTTATTAATAAACCTACACTAATTCAATATGTACACACGTATTCATACGTATTTATTAACTGTATTTTTATTCTATCCATGTGATCTATACACATTTACTAAATTTCTAACCTTTTGATCTTTACTAGACTCTATGCCATTTGCACTGAACTGAGATTGGGAGAATCCAATGTTGTTGCTAGAAAAAAACCCAGAAAAAACCTTACTTGAAGATATAACCGTTTTCACAATTTATATGGTATAATAGTATATATACAAATGTATATATATAATTGATGTGTAATCAAATGTTTTTTTTGACAAAAAAACTGTTAAAATTTCTCTTTTAAATATTTTACAATATTTAAAATCATGCATATATAAGATTTTTTTTCTGACTTTCCTAACAAAGTGTCGACATAATAAAACACACATCTCCTACCTCTCCTCTTAAACTAATTAAAACGATCTAAAACTGATAAAACCTATAAGAAATTTCATGATTTCATTGCCCATATGGTCATTTTATTGTTTATTTACGTTGCTTATCAAACTGATTTTGGAAAGATACTACAAACTGTTTATCGTACAATTTTATTCCTCCTATAACAAAGTTTATTTACTAGATATGATAGACCACACAGTTCACATCTCCCAGTCTGATTGTATGCAGGGATAAATGGTATAGAGAAAACCTATTCGCAACATTCTTATAACATGTAGTTTCTTTGTTAAAAAAAGAAATAAATAAAATGTGAAATGAAAGGGGCTAAGTATGTCTTTGGACAACAGTATGTTTTTTATCTTTTAAAGATATATAAACTATAAGATTAAGTTATGTGGAAGAAAAGATATAAAAATCTGGAAACAAATTTATCACTCGGAAGCATTAATCACAACAAAATAACATGAAAAAGTGCAGACTCGGTTTATTGAGTCTATACATGAGGACTAAAAGCCACAATATAAATGTAAAAGATACTTTTTACGACAGATTTATTCAACTTTTATATTAACAACATAATTTAAATAATGTATTAAACTGAAAGAAACCTTCCTTTTCATGTACATTTTAAGAATGGATATTCATGATGTTTTTGTTGGTTCGATCCATCAAACATTGTGTTTCTTATTTAGTCCTCTAAAATGCCACATATATGTACTTAGTGCATTCCTTCACAAATAATTCCCAATACCGCCGGTACTCATGGTCAACGATTTGTACAGGGGAAACTAGTATTTAACATGGCTGAGTGTTTTATACTGATGTAAAATGTGATATTTTTTAAAAAAGATTACTACTTTAAGATTAGCTACATATTCTCGCGCATATTGTTGTTTTATTTGATAAAGAAAGACAAATATTTATATAAATATGTGCTGAATGAGTAACAAAACAAGAAACGCCACAAACAAACTATATTGTAAAAAAAGCAATATCGTGACAGTATAAAATTAAGTGTATCACTTAAATATAATAAGTCTTATCCTATCAAAAATAGTCCGACACGAAACAGATTTATACAGATCTGTTTCATCCAGATTTAGTATAAGAATGGTGTATGGTGATATTTCAAAAGTGTCTGGCAAACAATGATTCATCAAATATAAAAATGCTAACGTCTCTAATCCTTTTTTATTGTAAGAGTCCGCCATATTCACTTAGATCATAAAGAATTGATTTTATAGCCAATAAGTTAATCAACAGGTACAATGACTGCTATTCGTTGAACGCTTCATATTACTGAGCAATTTCTTGCTGCTTGTATTTTAAACGACAAAATAATTCATTGTATAAGTCAGACAAATGTTGAATTTTGATGCTCCTCATTACAAAGAGCATACTGTTTCTAATTCGCCATTCATTCTTATCTTTGATAAAATTTCAAACTTACATGTCAAACCTAAAACAGAGGATAATGGTTGCCATGTTAGATTAGCAAAAGTCATATCTTCAGATAATTTTACTTCTATAACGGCGTTTGAAGAATGCAACATATTGATTCCTTGTGTTCAAACACAATTTTCTCGTTTTGCCGTTAGTTTATTTATTCTGTGTCAATTTCGTGTCTTCAGTATTTGCAAACATGTCCGTTCTCGATAAGGTTACAGGAAATGTTTCTCTTGTTTATCTAATTTTGTCATTGTCATGCTACGAACGACATTCATTTGACAAGAACTATCAAGATCATCAGTACTGTACAAACATGATGAAATATACCCTAGAGCATATAAGTCAATTAAGTGAAACACTTAACACTTTATATATCAAATATCAATGTGACAATATATCATCTTTATGTTATTAAAAGAGCAACAAAAGACATCGTTTCTTCTAAAACAATCGATGTCTTCTAAAAGAAGTTGTGTCTTTAGTACTTGTACTATTGAAATAACTTTCTTAAACATCTAAATAATTATATTTTCATTTCATAAAACGATATTGCTTTTAGTCATATTTAGTATTCATTATTGGATTACTTTGAATTGCCGAAACTAGTTTAATCAAAATATTCTTGTACTAAAAGCAATAAAATCTTTCTAATTGAGAACTTATTTTGCATTTAATTGAAATATTGTTGTATGACTATTGTTCACTTTGTAAACAGTACAATATCCTAGGAGACCTACGATTAGATACTTGAGAAAAGCCTATATAATATCAAAGTATAATACAACATACAATGTTTTGTAACTAAGGGAATATTTATTATTTTTCTAGCTTCACTTAATTACCATACATGTGGCAATGCTTCACCTACGAGTAATCATAATTAGTCGTTTTTGTCATCCCCATGTTAACAAACAAGTGGTCTTATGATCTGCAAAAACATACAAGCATGTTATCCTATGAACATTTACATGCATGATGTTTCCGAGTAAACCAACATCTTTAAAACTTTAAAATTACCCATTTCTAGAGGACATTTATAGTTTATGATATTTGGAAACAATAAAGCTATAGCTGTTGATTAGGACAGTTTCTGATAGATGTTAAAATATACAGGTAAAAAAAACCTTACAGGTGATAAAATATTTTATATTTGCAACTCATGAGGCAAAATTCATCACGAATACTGCGTTTAAGGCTAGGTGTAATGCATAATTTTTGTCTAAGAAGTTTTTTTTTTTTTTTGAAATTGAGTTTTTTTCCTATTCATATTTTTCAAAGAAATATTTCTTATGAATATTCGGATGGGGTATTTCTGTTGTTCTATCAATATTTGAAATACTAACTCACCTCTGTCGATGTATTAAATATACGCTTTTTGCATTTAATGAAGGTATTTTTGCACGAGCAAGTTGTCTGTGTAGAAGAATAATAAGTAGCCGTATGTTTAATACTGCGGACAAAATTATCATCGATTTTTTGTCAAGTAGATTTCAAACCATAATGATATTAAAAATTAAATCAAATTAATTTTGTAAGTAAAGTGCAAAAATTGTTTCTTTTTATTTTCTTTCCGGTGGGATTCATTTAAACGTTTTTATGTTGTACACGATTATTCATACAAAAAGACAATTTATTTTCATTCGAACATTGGCTACCTGTGCACAAACATATAATCGCAATAAGATTAAGGTGTCTAATGAAGATTCTAATGAGATGTAGCAAACGAGCAAACCTCTTGATATGTTACATAGATGCTCAAAAATATTATAATTGCTAGAGCTTATCTATTGCTATCTATTGCTAGTTTGTAATATGGAATATGCTAACGGTAAAGAATTTGCTATTGATAAAGAAAACCTTCTGATAAAAGTTGTTATATAAAATACAGGTGAAAAGAGAAGATATCATTTAAACTGATGAGCAATATTACATTGAAATTAAGTATGATGCATAACATTCGTGTCTTCCAAAGAAGTCTAGTTTTATGAAGATGAGGCTATTATTCATCATTATCTTAAAGTGTTAAACGATATTACTAGGGCCTAAATTGAAATCTGTTTTTTTTTTAATATTCAATAAAGTGAGATCGCTTTTACGGAAAATGTGATAACAGAAATTAACTTACTAGATCTATAGTGAGATTAAGAAACTTGCAATCTAAAACATAATTAGATAAGTAAATTATAGGTCCTGTCTTTAGTTACACGTAGTCCATAATGCCATAAGGATAAAGGATAGTCCCGAAAGGTTCAATCCGATCAATTACACTTAAATCGGGTTAATATAAGGTATGATTGTTTAAAATCAACTTGGTATTGGAAATTACCGTAAAGTTATTAAAAAATATTTTTTCATATATATATTTACATACATAAAAATTCATATAAACATTTATTTCATGAACATTAATGACACCTGTTTAAATGTCTTGTAAACAGTTTTTTTTTAATTTTCAGTGAGCTTATTTTTGTTTATTTCATAATCCTTTCTTTAATTGTTGAATTAAACTATAACCAGAAGGATGAATAGAATTGTAATGAGATATCAATATATATAGATATATTTTCAAATAAGCTAAACATCATCTTCTGAGTGTCATTAAATGATCTGCACATGTATATTTTTAATACAAATAAACGCATATTCCATTATTTTACAACTTGAACAAACATCAAGATCGGTAAGAAAACAAAGAATACATTGAACGATATAATTTTATGCGATATATGAAACACAGCAACATAAACGACAATAACTAGGGACAAAATCAACAGAAACAAAACAACATCAATAACAAACGGTATTTTATTAAATTGTTATCACAAGAGTTAATGAGAAAACAGATGAGGCACGTTTTTTACACATAGCTTTAAGTCAGTTTTGATGAACAAAACAGGTATCCAATTGCAAAAAAAAAGATGAAAATGGCAAATCACTAAAAAGCAATAACATACCCACGCATGATGCTCCAGTAAGATTGTGCATAGAGTGATTTAACAAACCGAAGAAATAATTATACCTTGGTATATACTTCTGGGTTTAATTGACACTTATCAGTGAATCATTGAATGATTCTAACTATATAAATACACCAGGGACACAAAGTCTTTTTAAGATACTATTTGTATAGCACTCAATTTTATTCATGTTTGTTTATTTTAAGTTTATTTGGATCACATTAAACATAAAATTTCAAACCCGTGTTCATTGTTTCAAGACGCGGAAACACTTTTTGTAAATTAGTTATCGCAATTATCGCAGTTATACGTTAAGTGGTACAAAGCAAAAAGACTGTTATTGACACTGTTATCAGAAGTAACGTGTTAGCCTCATTTAGTGCAGCATTTTGTTTTTGATAACAGACCTTCAAATTGTCTGCTACAGACATTTCTATACAGATCAAAATTATAAAAGATCTTAACGTAACCAACTAGTAAATTATACATTTAACATGATACATTATACATATTTTCATCGTCAAAGTATGCTTTAGCAATTATCTATCATTACATTATCGATAACAAGCAGGCTATTCATTTTGCTATTCAAATATGATTAATATTTCTGAAACAAAATATTTTGCCTAAGCTAAAACTACCTACTAAATTTAATATGCGTTGTCTCTGTTTTTTTTGTACTAAACGAAAAGTACCAAATTCGAATAAAACACTTATTAAAAATCATGATATGAAGAACATATTATAAAAGGATACACCAGAAGTTAATGAAAATAATATATGAAATCAGTCAATGTATACTCAAGTTGAGCAAGAAAGTCCTGATCATTAGATTTTATTCTGTTAGTAGGATATTTTATTTACTTCCTTTGGGGATACAGAATCGAAACAACTATACAAAAACTGTGCTATAAACTTTGCCTGGTTTTAGAATTTAAGAAAATTTCTTCTGAACAATACTTTTGAATAAATGTCGCTACGCCCCGTTTAGTTTGCTTTACTGTTAAAATGTGTTGAAATATCATTCCATAATGAAAAGATCAGAAACAAGTTTAACTCATCAAACGCTGCGCTATGTATGTAATTGATTATTCATTGCAGGTGAGAATTAAATTTTTGGCTTTCAAACTTTGTATCAATAATTAAATATATTTAAAGTCATTTCATATGCTTAAGTATGTATTATGTAAAAGTCACGATAATATAATTTTTAGTAATATAAATCATTTTTTCACTAAACGTCAGTATAAAGTATATACCATTTCATTGATTATGAACATGTGCTTGGCTACGTATGTCTTGGATTCCTAAAAAAGATTAAATCTTATGCCGTCAAGGCGTATGCCAGACACGCAATTTAAAGTTATAAATTATTAAATATGAATTGAAAAAAATATCAAAAATGAAAGAAGAAGTTTTAAGTATAAAATAAAGTCAACAGCAATGTCTACTCTTCAAACATTTTCAAATAGCATCCAGCGCAATTCCACAAATGTTTTTGGTTTATACAAATAAATGTATAACTGATATTTATCTTGTTACAGTATTGTTAAAAAAGAATACTTGATAAAAAAGTGTTACAGTACTATATAATCTCTTGAGTTTGGATTTTCGCTATCAATGATACACATCTTATAGTTCTTTAACAGTTCCAAGAACACATTTTTATAACAAAGGTAACGTTTATTTTCCTGATACATTATTAACTTTAGTTGAAATAATTTCAAATCTTAGGTAAACAGAGAAATTAATTTAAAATGTTATTGATAAGTTTGCTGCCATCACTGCCTATGCGCAATGTTAAACTTTTATTCATTGTGGTCGTACAATATTTTTATCGTATTAAAGATGTTCATTCTCCATAAATTCCTTGTCTACAAGAAATGGTAATGTTTGTTTTATGTTCTCAGAAAATTAACATAATTTACTAGTGATGTTCCCCAAAATACATCTCACAACAAACTGAAAAGTAAGCGTTATTGTATCTCTTGTAAAAAATGACAATACATTGCAGACATATACATAACTTGGAAATATGAAATATTTATTACAATAACATTATTAGGAGAAGATCCAACTAAAATTTGCTTACTTTAAATAATATTCCAGTACGAATGCACCTCGTAATTTGACTTTGATATAATGTAAGACATATCTAGTTCAGATCTATTTTAATGACATTGTTGGCTGTGAAAAGTTTACGAGAAAATAATTCATCCTTCAATTTCTAACTTTATCTCTTCAAAGTAAAGATGAAAGTTTTATTGCTCACAAAGAGGATATAATATCTTTTTGTGTGTATTATAGTATTAATTGACATGATTTTATTTTAACATAATAAAAATGCTGTTATTGTATAACATAGATGCCGTCTGTTGGCTTGCAAGAAAAGTTCAAATCGCAGCAATCTGTTCTTGATTTTTTCTTAAATCCCTGTTAAGAATTAATTGGGAAACAATTTATCAACAATGAAAGTATTAGAATTCAAGAGTGTGTCGCTAACTTATTTTATGTATGTTTATTAAATTAAGGATAAAGTTTTCAGTCACATATGCCACTCAAATGATTGTTTATGAAGAAAACTCCATTTCACACATTCTTGTCCTGCAAATAAACCTATTTGATTAGTTAATGCCATTCCGAATGACTCCACGAATTAATTGTTTCATTCCGAAAAAGGTGACAAGTGTCTTGTTCTTGACTTATTGTATTTCTACAGTATTGTGATCACTGTGTATATTTAATCAATAGAGCCAAATCCAAGCTTTTAAACATTGAGATTCTTTATGTGTTTTACTGATTTAATATTTTAATTTCCGAGCGTAATCTTATTCATATTGTAACGGAAACGTGTACATCATAATAAACGTCTCTGTTTGGTCATTTAGTATGATAAACAAGTAAGTTTTCCTGATTTGCTCAACAATGTGTCGATATTAAAAAAACAAGTATCTCCTTGCTCTCGTCTGGAACTAATTAAAACGACCTAAAATTGATAAAACATATATGAAGTTTCCTGATTTCATTGCCCATGTGGTCATTTTATTGTTTATGCACGTTGCTTATCAAAATGATTTTGGCAAGATGTAACAACTTGTTTATCTTAAAATTTCATTCCTCCAGTAACAAAGTTCATTTACCAGCAAAGTTCATTTACCAGATACGATAGACCACACAGTTCACATCTCCCTGTCTGATAATACGCAGAAATAACTGGTATAGAGCAAACCTATTAACAACATCACATATAACGTGTAGTATCTTTGTTAATAAATGTGGGTTAAACGGTTAAAAGTATGTTTTAGGAAGAAGAAGACAACATAGATTTTTTCATACCTTTTAAAAAAAATAAATAAACTATAAGGTAAAAACATAAAGTCACAATATAAATGGTAAAGATAGGTTGTACGACAGTTTTTTATCCTGATATCTACAACATCATTTACATTATGTATTTAACTAAAAACATTTCCTTGTACTTTTTAAGAATGGATATTCATTATGTTCTTGTTAGTTCCGTCCGATAACCAAAAACTGCGTTTCTTTTATTGTCCTCTAAAATGTCAGATATATACCGTGCATTTATTAACAGGTCCTTTGCAAATGATTCATGTCTGAAAGTAAATAAATAACATACCGCCTGTATTTATGGTCAGCGTAAAAAGACCTTGAATATGACTTGTTTATAATGATGTAATACTTGTATGTGATACTTTTAAAATGGATTTCTACTTAAAACTTAATTATTGCTTACATATTCCGCATGTTGTTTAAAATTTGTATGCTCCTTTGTATGATATAGAAAGACAAATTTTCATATTTATATGTGCTGAATTAGTAACACAACAACAAAAGCCACAAACACATACAATATCGTTAAAAATTGAAATCATAATTCAAGCAATATCGTGACAGTATGAAATAAATTGTATCACTATAAAAATATGTCTTATCCTATTAAAATAGTCAGACACGAAACAGATTTATACAGATCTGTTTATCCAAATTTAGTTGAAGAATGGTGTACGGTGATATTTCAAGTGTCTGGCAAACAATGATTCATCAAATAAAAAAATGAAATGCTCACGTCTGTATTCCAGTTAATATTTTAAAGATCATGTAGCTCAAATTTTTTTTATAGTTTTTTATCATAAATATGATGCTCAAATGAAGATTAATTAATATTGTAAGTTTCAAAAAGCATTATTTGTAAAGATTATACCGAATTTACATTTCATGTACATAAAGGGAGGTAAATAGAAATTCATTTTCGTTTAAGTCTAAGCCAAATGAATGCATGTATTTTAAAGATTACTTTTAATGTGTGTAAATATTTGCAGTACACAATTTACATATTCTTAGACGTTCTGAAATTGCTTTAGAAGAATAATTATATACATATATATAAAATTTCACTGAAGTGTTGTTACATCCTTAAATACAACATACAGGATGTTTAAGAGTCCGCCTAATTCACTTAGATAAAAAAGATTTGATTTTATAGATTATTTTGATTATCAAACATAAAGCAACACCTGTTTCATTTATTTTACTCTGTACCATTTGCAAATATAAAGTAAAAAATGCTGGTTTCGAATTCCTATAATGTGAATAATACAATGGACTGTTTAACGGCATTTTACGGTCGTTGAAAGTTAAATGTTACGGGGCAATTTATTGCAACAAAAACAATGCTGCTTGTATTTTATATAATGGCCTGCTGTAAAAATCTTTTATAAGTTTAAGACCTACATGCAGTGTGTGCTCTGGCCGAAAACTGGTTGTTAAGGCTGCTAAGTAAGTACTCAATAATATGTGACTGGTCAAGAGTTTGACATCAAAGTTTATGCAAGGACATTTCATATATACTTTGTGTTTATAACCAAACTTTTCTTTTCCACCATGCTTATTATTTTGTTTTATTTTGTAACTGAGCAGTATCGTAAGTTTTATATTCACTGAGGTTTTCGATGTATAATGTACCTTTTTAGGATATATAGATACAACTTTTGCACAAGCACAATAATGCAAATAATTTATATTCCTACTGAAGTTTTTTTTTTAAGTTTTTGACACAGCCCGTTGTTTTCCTGATTTAACTACCAGTTGTTGTTTTATGAATTTTGGACATCAGAAAAAAAGGGAAAGAAAAAAAGGAAAAATAATGACTTATCAGAAAAAAAAATGCACACTGTTAAATAATATAATTCATGAAAAGGATCACCGTATACAAAATTCGTATGATCGTGTGTAAAGACTGCATCCAGTTTATACATTTCTTCGTCTTTTTCTTAGATAATAATATTTTAATTATGTGTACATAAAAATTGCTAAATATATCCTAAAAGTATTTCATGATTTTTAAAAAGTGAGAAAATGTTCTATTGCAATGATTTAAACATGTTAACTAGACAGAAGGTTATCAAAGTAATTAAGAATAAAATGCTAAATGCAGCATTTTGGTTGATCAATTCAAACAATATAAATATGATGGACATATAATAAATAATTCATTTTATAACTCACACATCTGTTGTATTTTCTGATGCTTCTCCGTTTAGAAAACACAATGTTTTTAATTCGCAGTTTCACCAAAATCACTGATAAAATTTCCAACTTACATGTCAAAACTAAAAAGAGGACATGCTATATTAGGTTAACAAAATTTGTATCTTAAGCTCGTTTTACTTCCAAAAGGTGTTTAAAGAATGCAACATATTGATTCCTCGTGTTCAAATACAATTTCTTCGTTTTGCCGTTAGTTTATTTATTTTGTGTCAATTTCGTGTCTTCAATATTTGCAAACATTTCAGTTCTCGATAAGTTTACAGGAAATGTTTCTCTTGTTTATCTTATTTTGTCATACTCGGATATTATTGTCATGCAATGAACGACATTCATTTAACAAGATTTATCGAGGTCATAAGCACTGTACAAGCATGATGAAATATACACAAGAGTTTATAAGTCAAATTATAAAAAAACAGTAAACACTTCATATATCAAATATCAATGTGACAAAATGTCATCTATATGTTATAAAAAAGAGCAAGGATAGACATTGTTTCTTCTAAAATAATCGGTGTATTTTGAACGAATGAGTTTTTTTTTACTTCAGAATTTAAATGTTAGTATTAATTTGGTACTAATAAAGTTACTTTATAAAACATCTAGATAATTTTAGTTTCATTTCACGTTTTTGCTTCCAGCCATATCGTGTATTCGTTATAGGATTTCTTTGGATTGGAGAACTATGTTTTTATTGTTTCAACCGTGAATATACTTGATTTTTTAAGGTTTCTTATTTTTGTTTTGTTTAATAAATTATTTTTTTCAAAATTACTAGTAATTTGCAGACGATTCGCATACTAAAGCAATAAACTCTTTCTTGTCGATATGTACGTATTTAAAAAGTTTTCTGCATTAATTCAAAATGATGTTGTATGAGCTATTGGTCACTTTGTAAACAGAATAATACCATATTAGACCTATTATTATCTTAGGGAAAATCCTATATGTTTTAATAAAGAAAATTTTAAAATATAATACGACTTCGAATGTTTTGTAAGTAAAGAAATATTAATTTTAATTATTTCTCTAGCTTTACTTAATTACCATAAAAGTGGCGATATATGGTTTACGAGTGATAAAGATGCTCTTCTGTCATTCGAACATCTCGCTTCAATTCAACTGCAAACACATGCAAGCATGTACATCTAAATCATTAACATGCCTCATAATGTTTTCGAGTAAACCAACTTCTTGATATTCTTTAAAAATATCAGATATTTACAATATACGATATCTGAAAACAATAAAGCAATAGGGGAGCGGTGGCCTAGTGGCTAAGGTGTCTGCCTCTCAACCCAGAGATCATGGGCTCGAGCCCTACTCGGGTTACGACCATGTTTCTTCATATGACACCAGTACTGGTTGATTCCAGGAAGCGGACTCGAAAGTGATTTATATAAGTTGCAAGAACTTGTTTCGCAATCGAGCTTAAATAAATATGTTTAAACCATAAAGCAATAGCTGTTAATTACGTTAGCTCTCTGATAGAAGTTGAAATTATTCATGAAACAAAAATTCATCACGAATACTGTGCTTAAGGTTAGGTGTAATGCATAATAATCGTATAAGAAGAGACTATAAATTTAACCATTTCTTTGATAAACTTCACTTAAGCTCAAAATGAAATTGATTTTTTGTCTATACAAATAGTGTTGTTTTTTTGCGATTGTAGATATAAACATTTAACATTTTCCAATCAGAATATTAAATTTTCCTTTGAATACTTGACGTCAAACTATTCTTATCTCGAAATATAAATTAATACACCTGCAAATTACAAAGTAGTAAATTACCATTAATCTAAGCAAGGACAAATTATCAAATAATTTACTCTTGCTTTTATTATATCTCATACACTTAATGAACTGAATATGATACAGAACGTCACAGATCCGATAAATGTTTAAAGTAAAACTTAAAAGAAGTCGTTTTATCATGGCTCTGACTAAAAAAAGGATTGGAGCACCACACTAAATACCGTATTCCGGTATATACCGGACAAGGCGCTTGAATGATAAAATGTTAAAATCTTGTATTTTTACCCAACGGAATGAACTTAAACAGGTCTAATTCATCTTCTCATACTGAATCAAATACGATAATCAAGGAAAAATGTAAAATTCGACGAAAAAATCGATATTTGTCTATTTTGTGATCATGATTTCTGCAAGCGTCTAGAGGTACTGCTCCAATCCTGTATTGAGCTAAATCCTTTTATCATATGTAGCCTAATATTAAGTGCAAATAGAATTTACAGTATAAAAAGTAACAAATATATATTTTACAAATCTATATAATTATACAGATTCAAATAACATTGTAAATTGCAGATAAATATGCAAGGCGAGTATGAACAGAAATTACTAAAAAGTAGATTCAGAGAAGGAGTGTGAAAATAAAAAAATACGTGTAATTTTTGCTGTTTTTTATTTGAACAGGATTGAATTGACCGGGTATGTTAACCTTGAAATGCATTTTACAATGTGGTAGTAAATATGTAAGCGTTGATAGAAATAGACAAAATATTGTGCGATTTGGTAGAAAAAATAACTTCGTCAGACATAATAAATTCATTATTAAAGGAGGTCAAAAGCCGTTCTCTAGCAACGCTTAAAGTATGCTTTGAAATCTGAGAAATTAGAACTCCAATTACACTACTGAGCATGAAAGATATCATGTCTGAAATCCAAAATCATATGCTTGACAGAGCTGGCATGATATTACATTTCAATTAATATACAATACTTCCAGTATATGTACTAAACTATAAGTGCAATCTCAGGAAACAAATAACTATAGAACATTAATACTCATTAACCTTGAGATGTGTCGAAATATAATCATGAAATACTAAAAATGTTTATGTCAAAAGTAAATTAAAGGAAGACAAAATCAAACCCTGATCGTAAGAAATAAATCACTGGAAAATATAAAAGGTAATGTATTAAAACTGCATGACTTATTTCAGCATCAAAGTTTTTATAGGCTATTTTTTTACAACGTTTGAATGTTCCTTTGAATTCGAGATATTTCATTTCTGTGCTCCATAAGAATACATTTTCTTATAAAGAGCTGAAAATAAATTAGGTAATAAATCCTGCATGACCTTTCTTTTAAACAATTACTTTGTTTTTAATAAATACTATTACACCCCTCTTGTCTGTTTTACAGAATCTTTATTTAATTGATGTCGAGTTGAGCTGAATTGGCTATAGATCTAAAAAGATTGACTTTAATAATGATCATTGACCAATAATTGATAATGAAAAATGTTTAAAATGTAACAACTGTCTTAAATATAATAAAGACTTGTCCCACTCTTTTTAACGATATATTCCAAAAATATTTATAGAATTTTCGACGAGTCATTTGAGCTAATTGATAAAACACTGAACAAGACTAAAATTGAAAACAATTAAGGCAAAACATAAAAAGGCATTTGCCTTTGACCTTACACATAAGGAGTTGTGAAAATCTCAAATGAAAAGCTAATGGAAAAATTCGAATGCAAGTTCATCACATCTATGTTGTGCCTTGTAGGCAATTTGGTTCTACACTGCAGGTTTTAATCAATTTAATTTTGAGCTATAATATTCTATTTTCCGTTTAATAGGTGTTTTTAAAGTTAAACATCTGTTTGTTTACTTTCCCGATATTAAGCGGTCCTTAAAGATCGTCAAGAAAGACATAGTTATTTGTGTGATTGTTGTATTTTACCCTTTTTACTAAATTAATTTAACAATGCTTAACATGTAGCCGTTATGCAATATTTCAAGTATATATTCTTTCTTTTATCTATGAAGTTTATTATTGGAGTAAGTTAATTTTTCCTTTATAAAGTATAATTATGTACTACAAACAAGTACATATGACCACAACATTTTAAATATCAGCAAATTGAGGATACTTTATTGTCTCAGCTAGAAAATTCAAATTTGAAACTTTTTAGAACATAAATATTGAAGACATAAATTAAAGACACAAATGTTAAACGTATTTGCTTTCATTATTGCTAATACGGCATGAAAATATGTATTAATTGTGTTTCCTTCAGTCTTATTCTGTGAATTATTTCTTACAATATTTACAAACATGCAATTGCTCGAATGAATTATATGTTTCGGCCGATTGATCCTATACAAGGCCTTCTCAAAATAACCATTCTAATGCACTGACAAAGTTAGAAGACTTCAAGCATATGAAGTTTGTTCAATTATGACATGTATGATTATTAAGCGAACGGCGTTATCCTCCTTTGCCTGTTTTAATATTCCAGTACGAATAAACAGCTGATTCATCATTGCTATAAGTTTACGAATATCTAGTTCAGATAATTATATTTATGACAATGGTATCTGTGAGAAGTTTATGATCAAATGAATTACCTTTTAACTTGGTAATCGCTCCAAGAAAATGTGTAAGTTTTATTGCTTTCTTAAATAATAAAACATCCCTGTTTATCTGCCATTTATTGCAATACTTTAATTATTTGAACGCGGTAAAGACGGAGGTCATCATTGAACGTAAAATGTCATCCCTGTTTTAATATCATGGTTCAATTTATAATATGATCACCAGTTGTAATTATAACGTTCAAAGCAAAACAATTTAAGATATCAAAAGACGATTGGAAAATGAAATTAGTATTCAAGCAGTTTTACACATTTTGCTTTTATCAATTAATTCTGATAGTAGAAAATGCTAAATTTAATCATTATTATAAGCTTGCATTGCTTAAGGACACTGAGGGTAAAGAAATAATTATGTTAATTGTCAAATGTTCAAGTAAAATAGCCATTGATGAATTAGACCAAACGTTTTTCCTTTGAAATAAAGTTAAGGATAGAGTATATTCTCAAAAAATCAATATCTTTTGTTGGAATGTGTCAAATTTATCGTGAAATCTATCTCTCTTAAAGAGAAATAACTTCGTTAATACAGGAAAGGCTCAAGGTTTGACTTTAAATTATTATTGTTCATGGACACCGAATGTAAAGAAATATGTAAACTGTGAAATGTTCAAGTGAAATAACCATTGACGAAATTAGACCAAACGTAATTTCTTGCAAATAAAGTTAAGAATAGAGCATATTGCTTAAAGAGTCAATAGCCTTTTGTTGGAACGTGTCAAATTAATTATGAAATATATCTCAAAGACCCAATCATGTAAATAAATTCGTAAGATATAGGCAGCGCAATGCTTGAGTTTCTTTCGGTTTTGTCTTAAATTCAAGAATATCTGTAAGAAAGTAAAATACTGAGGCGGGTACGTAAATGAAAAATGATCATTTGATAAGACACCTACAGTCGAGCGATATATTTTATGATTAAAAAATCTTAATAATTATCTTATTGAAACTATATCCATTTTATCCAATAACATATCTTCTTAAAGGCTACCTTTTCACTCATTCTAAATATTCTTTAACACATTTACAAAGGGGCTCTTTTGAATCCCATCTTTGTTTTGTTCCTGAAGACTGAAAATAAGTAATAACTAATTTCAAACCAAAATAACAAAGCTATTCATTACCTAAAACATAGATATCTTGATTTCTCTGATAACGTTGACCGTCCTTATAACATTTCTTTAGACCCTATGGTACTGACAGTTTGAACAGACACAAAAGAGATAATAATTGAATACTACAGGAAATTAACATTTTTACGACGTTTAATTGCCACTTTTCGTATTGTCAAGAGTACGAATTTGAAGTACTCGAACAGTGCCACTTTTAATAGCTTTCTAAAAACAACCTACACCAGCTGTTTTCAAAATAAAATAAAAATCTTAAAATAAACGTTATTTTTGGATGGGTAGGGGGGAAGGGAAAGGTCAATGTAAACTTCACAAACATCTATAATATCATCTCGACATGTTCATATAATATTTTCTTCAACAATCCTTCGTTAATTCTTTGTCAACAATACTTGCAAGTAAGCCACACACAAAAATTACCGTCACTGCACTGACAAAAACAGTTATTTGTCAAGAAACGTAAATTCCATTCAAATATGACATATAAATAATAATTTATTGTCAGCCATAATCAAATTAAATTTGCCTAGTTCAAATGATATGTAGTACAAATACACTGGCTTATTCGCCTTTCACTTAGGTTAGGACTGTCTAGTGCCGATATATTTCTACGAAACTGTTATTTGTGAAAAGTGTACAAGGAAACATATTTATCTAAGAACTTAGTATTTTATTCCTTTTAAAGTAAAGCATTATGAAGTTTTCGGTACTTTCTTACATCATTATATTTTCTCATTATAATAAAATCAAGAGAGAACAAAATTATCATGATAAGAATTGTCCCTAACAACTAAACATACGTGTTATATTCTTTCATAAGCGGTCTTCCTCATCGTGAACAAATAAATAAATCCATCAGGGCTGAAAACGTCATAATCCAGATAGATAAGAATGTTTTACTGTTTGAATAAGAATATGCAATATATCTTTTACTTTTAAGCAATAAAACACCAATTTTTAAGATCGGTTACTTCCATCAGAACGTTACTTGAATATCGAAAAAGCCAGTGCGCTTGTACTGAAAAGAAAATATTTCTTAATATGTCATAAATAAATAGAATTTATATGCTTTTAGTTTCTCGTCAAGTGTTTGTCACTGCAGGATATGATAACATTTGAATATGACAAGAGTTTGATTAACTGTCGGAAACTTCTCTTGTAAATTAATCGATTAATTCATATATTTGTTAACATTGCAGACGAGCAATTGACAAAAATTATTATTTCTAAGGCGATAAGGAAATATTGCATGGAGACAATGAATTAACTTTTAACATATTGAGATGTAAAGCTTTGAGTTTGGAATAGTCCATTTAAATTGTAAGGGACTTCAAGGCCCCTTGTCTGATTTCTTGAATATTGAAAGTATGTAATTATCAGTTACCAAGTACGCCAATCTTGCCATTCATTACAGACATTCATTAGAGACGCTCACATCTAGTTTTCCTGATTACGTTGACATTTCTTTTCACATTTCTTTCATATGTCATGCCATTTGATTTTTTATGGATAGACTGGACAAATCAATAGAAAAAGTTGAATGAAATGAAATTGTTGTAGCAATTCAAATGAAATTGTACTAGAACAAAACAAAAAACAACAACAACAAAAACAAAACATTTCTTTCAAAGTTTTCAAAATCATTTGTTAAATCTGAATACATGGGCTATGTTAACAATCCTAAATTGAAGATAACTGAAATATATAAATTAAACCAGAGCGATAAGTGATCGTTAAATCATTAAAGGCACAGTATGCCTCAGAAACGAGTAAGGTATTCTTCCTTAAGTAAGGGCAGCTATGAGTTTTATAAATATAATAATGTTACATGCTTATTACATGGAGAAAATAACGCTGAATATAAAATTGCCTTTCATAACTGTAAACAAGTTAGTATTTTGACCTCCATACCAAAAATGCCTACGATATGCAAATATAAAAAAACAGAATATCCAAAGAATGCCCAACACGTCAAAGATGAAAATGTTGCAGGCTCGGTTGGATTGCGTCTGTTCATGGACGATACTGGTAATTGCAAGCTACCGTCGACGAACCCTGACACTAAAGTCTTGCTTAAGCAGTATTCAACATTGAACATGAGATGGTAAATTTGGAATTTTGAAACATCAACAGGTGTGTCTATACGTCATTTACGTTAGTGTTATTTCATGAAAAGGAGCGTTTGGCCCTCAGGTATAAGAATGCTTGAGCTCTAAACGAAAAAACAATTGGTGGAACTAAAATTGAATTTCGTAAGATCAGAGGTTATGAAGACTACAAATCACAGATAAGCTGTCAAAGGATTAAATTAAAAAGCAGGCAAAATATCAAAAGGGTGATTTTACAGTATTCAAGTGAGGAATACTCGAACTAAGCTAAATTTAGTATTGATCATTCTTGTCAAGTTTGGATGCAATTGCACTAGAAGTTTTTAAGAAGTTTAATGACGAAAAGACAGACATACAGACAGACAGCCAGGCAGACCACAAATATATGACCCCTATACGTTGTGATTTCTTTGAAGCATGTAGCATGTTGAAGGCAACAAAAAAATCATTAAATATCAAAACACTTTTTTACTCAGCATAACTCAGCATAAAATCATTCAACCAGAAAACTCTTATTATGTGCAAGTTCTTGAGCGAAATTTATGTATGGTATATGAGGGGTGGTCTAGTCAAACTTTAAAAATCAAATCATTGAAGTGCCAACGAACTTGGTTCTGATCACTCCTGTAAAGTTTAGATAAATATACAACAGTTTTTAGAGCAGTTGTGAGGACGGACGACGGGCCGGCAGACAGACAGACAAACGACGGAGAAGTGACCCCTATATTCCGCCGCTACTCTGTAGCAGGCGACACAAAAATTAATATCGATTACCAGTGGTTTATATTTTTTGTATTATTGACATGTGAGTGATTTAGATTAAAAAAAAGAGTCTTAATTTGTACAATTATTTCTTGGAAATCTCACACATAAAATAATGTTTATCATAAAAAACGTTTCCCTTATCTTGTTTATTAAGTATTTGCATTATGTCAAATATTGACTTCATGTTGAAAAACGTCACGCGCACGCATGTACTTTAATAAATATTAAACTGTAAGAATTGGGTGAGAATTGCTTAGGTTATTTAACAATATTTGCAGTGAAAACTCAATTTTAATCTATTCATTAAGGTATTTTACCCTTAAAACATGTCTCCTTTAGTAATGCATGCAATCGAATTTTCTTACAAATTTTGTAAATGAATTGTTATGATAAAAATAATTTTTTCTCATAGCTCATTTGAACTCCTGAATCAAAATAAACTTGAACTTATGAAACATATCAGAACTACATTAAAGTGACATCATGCTCATTTTTTCTATTATCAGGTTGAGCTGAATTTCCTATGTATTTAAAAAGATTGACTGTTATAATCGTAAATGGCAAACAATTCATACTGGAAAATGTTTGGGATAAAACATAAATCTTCTTAAGATATAAAGACTGCCCCACTTTATTGTTTTATAAAATTGAACTCCGATGGGCATTTCCTTGGGAGTTATTTATCGTTCGTGCAAAGTGAATGTGAATTAAGCAATTGAAACTAATTACGGCAAAATGTTAACTTATTTTGACTTCCACCTGTTCACTTACAAAATACGCTTGGATGGGCATAATGCCACAATCATTTATGTGATCATTTTATTGTTTTTTACTTTACTTATCAGAGTAATTTTGGCAAGTCATGATATTACTATTTTAACCTTACCATTTTAAGTGGCTGTACGTAACAATTATAAAAAGGCCACGTTGCTTAATTGATATCTAAAAGCCTTAAAACATACAATTTGAAATTTAACATATATAAAGTGCACCACCTAAAATGGAAAATTCTGCAAAGGATAATAAAGAAATATACTCATGATTAAATTGAACATCGATAGTAAGTGCAATTCTTAGCCAAAGCGTTGCTACGCTTGCCATGTATGGGTCAGTTTGCACAATGAAAACGAATTTTCTGGAAAGTTTTGGTAAGGGAATGATCCCCAGTTTTTGATTAATACTTACATCTAACTGTAGAATCTCAGAAAAAAAAAAATATTCCAGAAATAAACCCCAAAGGAGTCACTTCAAACTGTGTATCTACTCTTCCTGTCTGACTATTGGCAAACATGACTAGTAAAAAATAAATTTATTCTTCACATAAGATACAGCGTATGGTTACTTGTTTCATACAGTCACCGTAGGGAACGTGTTACAGTATCGCGTTTTCCGGTTACAGTATAAAATTTTCGAGATGGACGTGGGGAGGACAGGTAGATGATATTTATTCCGGTCCATACTACAAGTAGTTTAGTTTCTAAAAGATGTTTTTGTGCTTTGCTTGTAAGGAACAGAATCCGGTATCTTGTCATATATTTCTTCAGACCCTGCACCGCAGATTCATCTCTATACTGTCTTATAAATATGCAGATTTGACAGTTTGAAAATTTGAATCGAGAGACCAACGCATTTTTCTCTCATTCCGACATCATTTATGTATGCCTAGAAAAAGTAAATCTGCAAAACGTTAGTCCTTTATGTTAGGAAACGTTTAATGACCAGTTGAACCTATTTTCCTGTTCGTTATATGAGTTTGAAAAAATAAACAATGTTACAGTATAGAGCGAGGTGATTTGTGCAGGATTACATCATAGACCTGGCGATTTTTATCCGATTTTGTTACAGTTTATACCCAGATTTCGGTTACAGCTTAGACGTTGTTATTTTCTATATATACTAGGTAAAATGTATGAATGTTACAGACTTTTTATCTCTGTCAGCTTATTGGCCCGATGGTTATTCGTCCGTCTGTCGTACACGTGTGTGCAATCTCATCCGCTCAGTAACTACTTGACTAAATTTGATGAAATTTACATGACTTTCTACAAAAGTTGTTCAAATGGTTTCGGTCGCAATCGGGGATACGAAAACCCAAAACATAGATTTTGAAAAAAGGCAATGTTTAAAGATTTTTCTCATCTCGAACCAAAAGCATTCAAATCAAATCATGATTGCGTTGTCATTTCGAATGTTTCTTTGTAGAAGTTACGATAATGTTGCCACTACTTAAATAAAAGCCGTTTTTTTTTTATTTCAGACACGCTGTATAGAAGTTTCCATGTTTCTGAAAAAGAACTTCCAACTTAAAATAAAATTTAAGGTTGCAGTATTTCTCACTTAAATACTGTTTAATCACCCTTAGGGTATTGCCTGCTTTAAATTGTGTCTTTTGACAGCTTATCTGTGGTACGCAGGTTTCATAACCTCCGATCCCCTCTCAAAATTTCATTTTATTTAGTTTCACTCATTGTATTCTAGTTTAGGGCACATGCAATTTTTAACCTGGGGGTAATATGCCGCTTTTCATGGAATGGCAATAACGTGTCACATTTAAGGTTCCATGATAACCGTCATATGAACACATCCACAGATGTTAAAAAATCTAAAATTTACCAGTTCATGTTTAAATTAAATGCGAATTCTGTTGAAACCGGTGCTAGGAGGCGTGGACGGTAGCTTGCAATTACAACTACCGTCCATGAACAGGTTCAATCGAATTGAGCCTGCAACATTTTCATGTTTTCGTGGTGGACATTTGTTGAAGGTTCTTTTTTTTCTCTATTTTTTTACTAATAGGCATTATTATAATGTGTAATGAAATCAAGCAATAATCTTTCATACAATTTGATAACAGTTACTAGCTGTTGTTGTCGTGAAAACAGTCCTTACTTAGGACATTGCTTATTCTGCAAAAAGTCTCAATCTGAAACTTAAAGTAAGGAAAATAGGAAACTATAACTTTTCTGCTGAAGAAAAAAGTAATACAACCTTTCAAGAATGTATTAAATAAAAATGTATGATTTATTTCATAAAAATAATGGATACACGAACATTGTTTGAAATTTGGCAAGTATCTAAACTGTAACCGAAATCTGGGTATAAACTGTAACAAAATTGGATCAAAGTCGCTATGCTGTAACCCTGCAAAATTCATCTTGTTCTATACTGTAACATTGTTTATTTTTTCAAACGCATTTAACGAACAGGAAAATGGGTTCAACAGGTCATTTAACTTTATAAAAGTTTCTAAACACAAAAGACTAACGTTTTGTAGATTTACTTTATCTAGGCATGCTTAAATAATGTCGGAATGGGAGAAAAATGCGTTGGTCTCTCGATTCAAATTTTTAAACTGTCAAATCTGCACATTTATAAGACAATATAGAGATAAAATCTGCGGTGCAGAGTCTGAAGAAATATATGACTAGATACCGGATTCTGTTCCTTACAAGTAAAGCACAAAAACATTATTTAGAAACTTGTAGTATGGACCTGAATAAAAATCACCTACCTCTCTTCCCATAAATAATCCCCCATCTTGAAAATTCTATACTATAACCGGAAAACGCAATACTGTAACACGTTCCCTACGGTGACAGTTGCGCGGGATAGAAATTGAACACATGGCTTAAAATCAAAGTATATATTGAGGCGTATCGTTATTATTTATGGTATAATGTCGCACTGGAATGTAATTGTTTTAATACGGAATTTCTTTCATTTACTTCATAGTTGTTCATATGATATATATCGTCGAGTAACCTACATTCGCCCCTGTCTTTCGGTCGACCCCATTTTTGTTTTTAACATAGTCTCGCGAGATTTTGTACGTGCACGTTACTGACGGTGGGAAAATATTTTACGCACATCGTATTATCTGTCAAATGAAACTGGAGATAAAAAATTAGAAAAAGAAACAGGTTATTATCAGGTTTTGCGTTCATTGAACGCCGCCTTTCCTTGTTGATCTTGTTTATCATATTTTATTATAAAAAAGTATTAAATTTTTCAAAACTTAACCACAGTGTATACATAAACTGCAAATTTTATAACAAAATAAAAACCCAACATTTAAAAGAGTTTCCCTCCGTCTGCTTTTGTAAATATTTATGAATGAATGTCACGTAACTTCCTACCCAGATAATTTATTTTAAGGCCAAGTAAAAAAGTATCCAGTTTTTCAAAAAAAGAAGAAACGTTTCTTGTCCTCCTTGATCTATTTTTTCTCTGTTTTTTCTTTATCAGAAACATCCACAAAGAATTCGTTCGAAATACAGACATAACTCTGATAAATTACTTGATAATGCATACAAACAAGTAAAGCACCATGACATGTCTGTTAGAAAGGCAGCCAGAATTTATGGAATCCGTGTATCTACCCTTAGAGATCGTGTGTTTGGTAAAGCTGATCATGACAAACCAGTCTTTGGAAAAGCACCATTATCTGACAATAATGAAGAATACAAATTGGTCAAACATTTTAAGAAAATGTCATCATATGGCTATGGCTATGTCGCCAGGAGTGTTTTGACATTGCCACTGACTATGCCATCCAGTTGGGTAGGAGAAGTAAAGATCACCCGCTCTCCATGAAATGGATAAGAGGGTTATTAAAACCATAGCCTAGCTTCAAGTGCCTTGTTCCTAGAGGTTTTGAACATGTCCGTGCAAAAATGTGCCATGAAGATGTGTCAAAGTATTTTCCAAATTGCAAAAAAACTTTAGAAGACAATGATCTACTTGACAAACACCATCTCATATTTAATGTAGACGAGAAATGTATAAGTGTCAATCATAAACCAGCTTCTGAAGAAGCTGATTCTTTGTACTACCCACCAGCCATTACATCTGGCAAATGGAAAACAATTACTGTCATTGGTGGATGCAGGGCTAGTGTATTCAAATCCCACCTTTTTTCCCCTGGGAAAAGAATAAAAGCAGAATTACTTGCTGGGAAGACTAAGTTAGTAGGTGGTGCAGTTTCTGACACAAGCTGGTCAAATATGCAACTATATAAAACATCATTTTTCTTAAATATGTACCAGGACGTGGTGAAAATAAAATCCTCCTCATTTTGGATGGTCACAAATCCCATATAACAGTAGGTTTGGCTGAATGGGCCATGGAAAATGGCATAATCCTTTTTATTTTGCCACCACATACATCCCATGTCTTACAGCCTCTAGATGTATCATGTCATGGCCTGTTTCAGAGAATGTATAATATTCAATGCCATGAACTCTTAAGGCAGACAGCTTCCATTATAACAAGATATAAGTTTGTGAAATGGGGTGCCGTGTATCTACTGAAAATATAGAGTCTGGTTTTAAACGCACTGGTATATATCCACTGGACCCTTCGGCTATAAGTTCTGAATATCTTACACCAGCTAAAGTGTATCAAAATGCATCAACGTCTGACAATGACAGTCAAAATTCTGGAAACAAAGTGATCCCTCGGAAGCATTAATCACAACAAAATAACATAAGAATTGCAGACTCGGTTTGATTGAGTCTGTACATGAGAGATACTGAACAAGTGCAACATCCCTCACGCCCCCTAGCACCGGCTTGAGCGGTACTCAATTCTCAACACTTAATAGTGCTGGCATCAATGATCCCGAAGGACCAGAAAATATAACAACACTGAAGTGAAGTACGGGGCAACTTTTTACAGCTGCCACACGGCACTTGACACCTGCTGTTGTGAAGTACAAACTTCTGGAAACAAAGTGATCCCTCGGAAGCATTAATCACAACAAAATTACATAAGAATTGCAGACTCGGTTTGAACAACAGTTGAAGGTGGAATCAGCACAGAATCTCCTGACAAAATCCAAAGTATTTCACCTGAAAATAACAATGAAATGTTTCAATCCAGAGAAATTAGCTTGAAAAAAAAATGAAAAGAGACATTAATTCAAAACCAATAAAATACAATGAGCAAAATTGTTTCTGGAAAAGCCATTACAAACAAAGTATTTGATGAAATGAAGGAACATGAATGTGGTCTGAATAAAACTGAAAATAATTAAACAGACACTAACAGTAATGTATAAAAAGGAAAACAGGTCACTAAAGGAAATAAAAAACGAGTATCACCAATGTAGAACCCCAAGCTGGCCCATCACATTATAATTTAATCTCAGACAGTGAAAGTATATCAGATGATAACTCAACGGGAATTACGCTGTGTCAGCCAGAAATACACTCCTGCAGAAGTGAAAAACAGTGTGTCAATAATTTTTGTTAAGTGGGGACAATGTGATGGACAAAGAAATGGTTATCCATGTAAACATTGGGTCCATCTTACTTACTGTACTCCTGTGAGAATTATCAGAAAAGGAGATAAATTCTTCTGTAAATACTGCAAAAAAGAAGAAGAAATGCTAACCTGTAGTGCCCATGAACTGTTCAACTGTTAATTGTTAAAAAAGTTTCATTACTGTTCCATTTTATCAAACTTTTCCTGTTTTCTTTAAAACAAACTGTTTTTTTACGACTGCCTTATTGACTATAATTGTGTATCACGTTGTGTGACGTCATCAGATTCTGCGGTGTGTCGAACGTAGGCTCACAAATATGTCTGCTATATTTTGTTCTCATGCTTCATTGAACAATGTGTTTTGAATTGATCAAAGTTTGTTTACGACTCATCCTTAATAGAAGATTAAAAGTTAAAGAGTAAAGTTACCGGTTAGTTATTTATTTCCTGTTATTCATTGAATAAGTTTAATTTTTAGCGCTGTATGATCTTATGGGGACGAATGATGGACAGACGAGGATATATGTACAGATACAAACAAATTTTGAATAAGATATCTATTTGATACACCAGTCTTTTTCCAGAGGTTTCGAATGGTTAAAAAACATTTTGAAGTATTGCATAACGAAAGAACATACAATCTGATGAACGTCAATACATTACCCTTAAAGGTTTGTTTTAGAATTTGTATGCTTTTTCTGCACCACTGTTTTCACTTAAAAAGATTGGCAAACCAAGTTATGCATATTTTCTCCTTTCTGTTCGGTGTCTTTCTGGGATCCTTTATGCGGTAACGTGCAATTTGATGTTATCTGAGACGGCTTCCATCCTCGTTGATCGTTCTACGAGTATTTTGTATTTCATATTCTAAGATTTTATTATTTTTGTTATTCACTGGATATAGAATACATCTATTTCTTTTATATCTTTAACTTGTCTACAAATTATGGTGGCTGTTTTGGAACACTTTTGTGCGTCGTGTTTTCACTAGCGACATCACGACAAAACGCTTAAAAGCGTTTTGTCGCACTGTCGTCCTGTCGCTAACGAAGCACACCAAACGGCGCATTGTCGTGTGGTATGTTGTCGCGTTGTCACATTGTCGCTCGGCTCAAATCGAAGGATTGGCTATTTGTATTTATACGTATAAGCCAAGCGACAGGGCGTTTCGCTAGCGACATGATGGTAACATAAAGGTTGTCTGGTCGCTATCGACAACGCATTGCGCAAAAGTGTACCAAATCAACCATCATAACAAAGACATAATAATTACATAATTTTGAAAGTGTTTAAATTTGGTTTTGGAACGAATAGTATTCAGATTAACTAAACACTTACTTGTATAATGAAATATTAAAAGACCAAATATACTGTAAACAAAAACAATTCAATTATTATTTACAACTAGTTGTCTTCTACAATATTTAGCAATCTGGTTACACAGGTTTACATTCTGTCAAATGTTTATAAGTGTACCTAATTTATGTAAAAACCCCAAACAAACTGAAGCTAAAATATCAAGGCAGAAATCATGATAAAGGTACGTGAAATTACTCTTATAATTTCATTTTCACTCTTTCCTTCAAACAATATTTGGAAATAACACTTGTTTGTCAAACATGAAATGACATAGCCAGTGTTTTCTAGGAAAAGCTTCATATATAATTGGTTTAATATAATTTTAAAAACCTTTTATTGCCCATTGTGTCAATCGATTATATATCCGAACTTATCATAGAATTGTAGGAAATAGTGCTGAGAAGACCTAGTACCGGATGATTATAAAGTATGGTAAAGTATTTATAAAAATATAACTTTTGTTAAATTGATTGAAGTTATTTTTCAAATGATGATAACATGATATTTTTCACCTAAATAATAATTTATTGTAGTTTTTGTTATTTTAGGTAATCAGTGTATAATGATGTTCTCGTCAGCTTCAGGTCATGAGATAAAAACATTTCATTGCCCATTGTGTTAAATTTTCCGAACTTATCACTTAAATTAAATTGAAGAAGACCTAGTACCGCAAGTATTTATCAAAATATAACTTTCGTTATATGAATTGAAGTTTTTTTTCAAATGATTGCAAAATGATATTTGTCACCTATTTGATACTTTAATGTAGATTTTGTGATATCCACATTTCTATGTGCCAAACGAACAGTACCAACCACAAAAACAGTTCATCAAAACAACAAACACAAACAAATCATACTGTTTAGAAATCAATAAGTTAAGCAGCATCGCCTTTTGTATAATATTATATCCTTTCAAGAAAAAGTATAATGCTATAAAAGTATGTCTGACACGAAACAGATATGTATAGATCTGATTTATTCCAATTAAGCTAGAGAATGATGAATGATTATATAGCCAACTTGTCTGGCAAACATTGATTCATTCCAAAACATTCCCGTCTGCATATCTTACTATATTATAAAGATTTCATCTTCTTCATATAGATCACAAATAATTCAATTTCAGTGCAATAGTTAAGAATGTTTTTCGTTTCGTCTCATACATGCAGATCTACGATATCAACTGAGTATTTTGTTGTCATACTATTCAATTCTTTTCTTATCTATAGAAAGCAGTGGTAATTGTTTGCTGATGTCAACCCCACCCCTTGCGCCGGCTAAAGCTAAAATCAACATTTCAATATAGACAACTGTTTAACTAAAGAAACTAGGTTTCTCTACAAATCTACGGACTTTGTAAAAAATTAGTTAATTGATATAGCATTTAAACTCAAATATGCCCATAAAAATAATACAGAAGAGTTTTAATTAGGCAATTTAAAACATAAATTGAAATATACAAGACCAGGTTAGATCTTTTTACTCATGATTGTTCAGAACTCCTTTATAATTTTTCATTTACATAAACATTAGACATTGGAGACACAGCTATGACCTTATTATTTACCCCATGCATATTAAGATAACAGAAATGAAATACACTAAGACGTGTGTAATTATAGAAAGACTTGTGTAATTATAGACCGTTGATTTCTTTTACTACATTTTGATGATCTTCTAACTATTGCCCGGCCCCGTTAAAGATTAAATGGGATGAAACTAGCACTGGCGCTGACAATTCAAAAAGCTATAATAATTACATAATAGTGTTGCAAAAGAGACGCAATCTTATTAAGATAAAATATTTATTTTTCCATATTTTTTAATCTTTTTATCTTATTTTCTTTGTATTCTTACATCACCTGAGATATTATAGACCATCTGAGGCTAAAATACAAGAATCGTTCAGATAATTCTACAAGCAACCCACTTTGTATGTTAAAAGTCTGATATCTTACCCATCATTTTTAATCGAGACCCCAAGCTCAAAATCAATATGGTTCCCAAAATTCAAAATAGCGGCTGTATTTTCTTAAATATTCACATATTCTTGTTTCTATGTTGAAACTACCAAAATTGGATATTCTAATCTCTTTTGTTGAATATAAATTTTGAACTTAAACTATTTTTGTAACATAATTTTTTTTAAGAAAAGAAGTACATACAAAATTTAAAGCAATTTTTTGAAAAAAAAATCAAAAATTATTTTTTAAAACAAAAACAAAGTTTCAATTTTCCTGGTGCTTCATATGAGCCTTCAAGTATATCAAACAACCATAAGTAAACTAGTTTATAGTCTATTTTGCCATTTTAACAAAACTTTGCTACACATTTTTCTTTTTTTTGTCTTCCTGGACGCGAAAAGTCGGTGGGGTATACAGACCCTATTGCAAAAAATGACAAACACTGCTTTTCTTAACACAATTACTATATATATACATACTAATAGTGAAAGTACATGACAAACACAGTTTGAAACCCTACTGATGCTTTGTGACATTACAGATTTATTTATGTAAGTACAAGTAAAGTTCAAATAAGATAAAACATAAACCCCCCTTTCATTGGTACTTGTGACATCATTTTCTAAAGTTGATCGGATTTTATTTGAGGTTTTGTTGCATTGTTACTGTAGTTCAGTTTAAAAAAAAAATATTCTGGCTTTATATGAAGACCACTATAATTTTCAATGCAATATATTTGCTAAACAGTAAGATTAAAATCTTACTTATTTCCCTTTGTTAGAGATACGCCATGAAATGTGCACAAGTATACAAAATCTGAATGACAAATAAACATTTAATTGTTTTCCTATTTATTAAACCCTTGTAAGTTTGGTAAAGATTTAGATATAGTTTATCCATATATATTTATCCCTAAAGGCTAACATCATCATTGCTTTGAACTTGCATAATAGTCGGAAGAGGATAGTTCGGATGCATTATTTTTCATTATTAATACAACATTTTTTTCTCTCGATTTGAATTTAAATCAGGGATGTCTGTGTGAACAACAAATAATGACCATGCAGAATTCTTTTTAATTCAGGATTTAAGCATTAATGTGTGTCACATACTAACCAAATCTAACAAGATGTAACCTTGCAAATACTAACATCACTTACCATGTCATCGAAAAAGTTAAATTTAGTCCGCGTTGAAAGAAGCTTTTTTCTCCCATGCCAATCAGCAAGTTCTAAGGAAATTGACATAGAATGGGAAAAATGCATCCTATGTCAACAGGAATCTGAAGATGCACTAGTTTGTCCGTTTATGAGTATAAAAAGAAATACAGATACACCTGTTGGTTATAAAACTATAGCGCAAGATATTGAACGATTTGTTAAATCTGACATTTGCCCATTTAAATTCACAGTTCACTTACAGATGATTAAGCGATTTTGTAAACTAACTTACTAAAAATAGCGCTAAATTAAAATGGCACAAACTATGTAGAAATAAAATAGATTGTTACAAATATGATAGAGTCATAAAGCGTCAAGCATCTAGCTATGCTTCTGGTGGAATACCTAAAAATTAACACGTTTAAGTAGTGGTGATGCTGCTGCCAAAATAGTTTATTTGTGTTTGTTTTGCAACAGTAACAATGGAAAATTGCGTAAGGTGTCCACACTAACATATGATGAAGAGGGTATGTTGCTGACTAAAGCTGCAAATATAGTGCGAAGGGATATTCCTAAGAATGCAACACAACCATTTCAGGGTGAATTTAATCAACAGTAGCGATTCCCCAGTCACTAGTAACTCTTATTGCGACAATATTAGCCGGTTCAAGCTTAGTAAATAAAGCAGATAATACATTGTTACAATCACAGAAAGTCATGAGTGTTTCTCAAATCATTGTTTATACTGTATCTGAAAGTAAAAATGCCCTCTCATGTACATCTCATCATCTGAAAACAAGAGAAACACATTTACCAGTTTATTTGGGACTACTGATACATGCCGAAACGATGAAGAGATCCATTATTGATAAATTTCATGCTCTAGGTGTTTGTATATCATACAAAAGACTGCTTGAAATTTCCACTAATATTGGCAATTATGTATCTGAGTGTTATGAGTCTGAAGGTATAGTGTGTCAACATTCATTGAAAACTGGTCTCTTCACTACATCTGCAGTCGATAATATTGACCACAATCTGCTGCCAAAGGGTCCTTCCATGGATCGGATATATCAAGTTTGTAACGTACTTTTGCCGCAGTGTCAGGATAGCTGTTTCAAAAATACGCCACAAGTTCTACTGTATAAACATATATGCTAACTTAGCATCAGTAATATACAGCACCCGGTTTCAATGTTATATTAGTAGACTCTTTTCTTTAGGATTTCCGGAAAAATAATACAACGCTTTCATCAAGTTTCAATTCTTTGGTTTAATAGTGTATACATCAGTTTTGTATACATAAACTGCATATATATACTAACATTTAATATATCTTATCATCAATATACAGAAATAGGTTTCAGCATCATTTCATAAGGCGCTATGTTAAGTGATTTTATGATTTCCTAAAATATAAGTCAACAACGCTTTTATCAAGTTTGGATTCTTTGGTCTAATATTTGTTTAATTTAGGATTAAAAGTTATAACATGAAGTACGTCAGCTCTCATTCAGGGAAAGTTGCTTAATAAAAGTTAATTTCATATTCAGTCTTTCCTAAATAGAAACTTACTTAAATTCAGTTCTGATGTTTTCTGCTCAGTTTTGAATTATCGCGCCTAAGCAACTTAAGTGGGCGTTGTTGTTCCAAAATGAGGACTGTCGCTCTATTTATAACCTTTGAGCCGTTTAGGAATTTAGGAAAGGATTCCCGACCAATGAGAATGCACTTAGGATTTATCTAAGCCAATAAGAATTGGTTAGGAATTCCCATCCTAAAATGAGTAAACAGCTCAACAGATCATAATTACAAAATACAAAGTAAACATATAAAGTTGTAAGTAATCATTATGTTCAGAAATAACACTTACGCTATTAAATACATCTCAATTAAATACTTATGGTAATTTAGCAGGATTATTACAATTTAAAGAGAATTAGGGTGATTCCACAACCTAACTTTACTACGCGACTGACCAAACAAATAGTGCGGTCTTGTTTTACAAAAATAAACTATTACAGTAAATCTCTTGAACAATTTGAGAAGCAAACATTATAATCACATAATACAAAATACATGTTACACAATAAAGTCAGATATGCTTCAGTTCTAAACAAACTACAGATATCGGTACTCGTGTACCTAAAACAAAGATGGCAGCCTCCATGAACATTTTGGGAAAGTTTTAGGAATTATTATTTTGACAAAAATAAATTGATTAGAGCATGTTTCATGAACAATTACTGATTATAACATCAAAACATAATGGATACTACAAAAATGTGGAGTAACAGACATGTTAATCCAGGAATAAAGAAATAATCGTGCTTCCTAAAATGTCAACAATCTAACATGAAATTCGGAGAAAGGTAACATTCAATTTTAGGAACGTTTATACATAGTGAATTATTAGAATGCTGAAAACAATATTATTACTTTACTGTCCTTGTTTGAATAGGAATATTGCGTATACATTACTTATATGCTAAAAATGACAAAAAGTAATTATTTAATAAATAAATAATGATTCTAAAAATAGAATATTTCAGAAACAACAACAAGCTTACATGCCTTACAATATTAACACACCGATCATGAAAAGCCCGGTATAAATCGGCGTCTACATCCCTGAAATGAAATCCAAAATTAAAGAGCTTCCTGACTATTACTGCAGGGTTCCAAATGTTTCTGCAAAGCTGAGCCATTAGGGGCCGAGTGAGCCATTGACTACTCACAGTGACATCGAATATGCTCTTGCCATAGAAAAGAGGTACGCTAACGTAGATCTTCATACATTAATGCAGTCAGCTTAACAGACATAAGCATGCCTCCAGATTTAAGCTGGGGTTTTTTTTTTGAAAATTTATCAAATGTTATAAAAAGTAAAGTATTATCAAGTGAACAAAAAAGTAATTTATACATTGAAAACAATGCTTAAAATCTACAAATATAGGCCGCAAATTGCAAAAATAACCCTAACTGCGTTAGTCACGCATTAAAAATATGATGATATATAATCAGAAACAGTCATTTATTGCGTATCACATGTTATTTTTTCCCCGCATTGTGAATATTTTGAACTGTCTTAAAATCTTAGTTCTTTTTTTTTCAAAGTTGATTTTCTTGAAATGATTAAGCTCATCTTGAGAAATGCAGCTTTAATTTCTATTTAGTATTTTAACCATCTTACATTTTGATTAGGAATCTGTAACTAAAATACTCACTGGCAAAAAAAAATATATTCAACCAACATGTTATATTTGACAAAAGTATATATCAAACTCAAATGATTTTAACTGTTTATATTATGAACATGCATTGTAAGCAGTAATGTGTTGTCTTTCTTAAAATACTTAAGATAATACAAAATTTAAAAGGATACAAAGAAAAACATTGTTCCATTATATGTTCCATTTCATTTCTGAAGGCAACCAATATAGCAAGAAGTAGGCATGCACACCAGATTATAGCAGTTGCCCTATATGTATATGCTTCTAAAACAGCAATATAATGAGTATCTTGAATCATCCAGAGAAAATATTGGTCCTAAAATGTTTCCTGAAATTTGGAGTGAAATGCGAAAGCAGGAAAACCCAATGTTCTTATTTTGGGCGTAAATTTTGAAACTTGAGCTGATCATTTTCACTTTTGTTAGGTCATTTGGAGAAGAAAATTTTAATCGTTACATAAATTCTTTTAAGGCGTTGGTTCCCTGTTATTTTGCCCTTGACCACAATCATTATGCCAGATGGATCCCAATACATATCAAGGGACATGCTCTTCTTAGCAAGACCACACCTGAGGTTGCTTCAGAGTTAAAAAAAAGGGCACTTCTGTCTGAAGAAGACTGAGAATAGATTTTCCCCAATACCACCATTCACATGAGCAATATAATAAGTTGATTAAAGGTGACGGCGGCGCAGTTTGCTTGACAGAGAACCCAACGCAACTTCTACGTTGGGTGCTGTGTGGTCCTGAAATAGCAACATAGATAAAAACAGAATTCCTAAAGAAAGCCCAACACGGCAAAATTGAAAATGTTGCAGGCTCTGTTTGATTGAGCCTGTTCATGGACGGTACTGGAAAGTGTAAGTTACCGTCCACGCCCCCTAGCACCGGCTTAAGCAGAATTCAACATTTAAACATGAAATGGTAAAATTTTGAATTTAGAAACATCCGCAGATGTGTTCATACGGCGGTTATCATGGAACCTTCAATGTGACACTTCCGTGCCATTCCATGAAAAGCGGCGTATGGTCCCCAAGTAAAAAAAAGCGTGTGCCCTAAACGAGAAAACAATGGGCGGAACTAAATAAAATGGACTTTTGAAAGGGGATCAGAGGTTATGAAGCCTGCGTATCACAGATAAGACGTCAAAAGACAAATTTAAAAAGCAGGCAATATATCCTAAGGGTGATTCAACATTATTCAAGTAAGGAATATTGGAACCACCCAACTAGAAAATGCCGAAACATTGAAACTAAAAATACCACAAGCACAACAATAATGTCGTGCTGAACGATCTTCAAGGATCGAAAATATAACATCATTGATTAAATGTACGGGGAGACTTTTTACAGCCGCCACACTACACAAATAACACGGATGTGATCGTAAAATAGATAAAAACAGAATCCCTAAAGAAAGCCCAACACGGCAAAATTGAAAATGTTGCAAGCTCGGTTTGATTGAGCCTGTTCATGGACGGTACTGGAAAGTGCAAGTTACCGTCCACGCCCACTAGCACCGGCTTAAGCAGAATTCAACATTTAAACATGAAATAGTAAAATTTTGAATTTAGAAACATCCGCAGATGTGTTCATACGGCGGTTATCATGGAACCTTCAATGTGACACTTCCGTGCCATTCCATGAAAAGCGGCGTATGGTCCCCAAGTAATAAAAAGCGTGTGCCCTAAACGAGAAAACAATGGGCGGAACTAAATAAAATGGAATTTTGAAAGGGGATCAGAGGTTATGAAGCCTGCGTATCACAGATAAGACGTCAAAAGACAAATTTAAAAAGCAGGCAACATATCCTAAGGGTGATTCAACATTATTCAAGTAGGAATATTGGAACCACCCAACTAGAAAATGCCAAAAAGTTGAAACTAAAAATACCACAAGCACAACAATAATGTCGTGCTGAACGATCTTCAAGGATCGAAAATATAACACCATTGATTAAATGTAATGTGATTACTAAGTCATGTCCGTAGGGCTGATGTTATTTGGGATAGATATGTTCAAAACAGCCTAAAAGAAGCAGCAAGACAGAAACGTGGTGTTGGAGTGCGCCGAAGAATATCACCCGATACAATGATTCCATGCAACTTGGACTCATTTCGTAGACATGATGACAACAAGTCTTGAGCTATTTGAATTTTTAGCCACTAGAATTATTAGTAACTTAAGTATAACAGATGAAAAGTATGTTTTTTCAACAAAGTGTGTTGATATAATAGCAACATCTGAAATTACTAATATATCATCCATTGCTCCTTGTTCACACGAGGAAGCTGACACAAAATAACAAGAATAAAGATCAACAAGGCATAGGCAACGTTCACAGGACGCCGCCCCCGGACACACCCAAGCAGGATATCCAGAAGGCACCAAACAAGCACCCGGAGTGGACACAAGGGCGAGACATGTAATGTGAAATAATATAAACAAAAACAGGCCCATAAGGGAATTAAAGGGAAAAGGGCTGTACGGGTGAAAAGGTGGGGAGGGGGGTTAAGAACTGTCCATCATAGAGTCTCCCACTTGGTCCGTCAGATGTAATCAAAAGAGGAAAGCGTAGCGACCAACTGTAAAAGGGTTCATTGAACGCCGCCTTTCCTTGTTGATCTTGTTTTTCATATTTTGAACACCAAGCATGCGGTATGCCTTAAAATAATTGGGTCATAACCTCTTTTAATAAACCGTTTGATAATTTTAGTGAAGACTGCAGAAAAATTACTATGACCCATGATCCTACGAAGTTTGTAAACCACATCTCCATAGAATTGAGAAATATACACCCCATATGATGTAGCATGAGGTACATCTCCATCTAAGTGTGGGTAGTTAACAATATTAAAATCAAAATCATCTCTTTTATCGTAGATTTTAGTTACTATAGTATTGTTAATGATAGAAATGTTTAAATCTAAAAAAGATGTAATAACGTCTGAAGAGTTAGTTTTATTCAATTTAAGTTCACTGGGATATATTTTAGAAACCAATTGATCGAAATAAGGATTATTCATGTTTAAAAAAATCTACTAGGTAGCGGGAAGTGTTGTTAAATGCGTGTATAATTTCCTGATGCGAAGTAGGGGAAAGACTTAACATAAAATCCCTCTCATAACAATAAAGAAATAAATCAGCTATCAGGGGGGCACAATTAGTTCCCATTGGAATGCCTATTACCTGTTTGAAAACTGTATTACCAAACCTGACAAAAATGTTATCTAATAGAAACTCAATAAAAACAAGACTCATTCTTCATACAGTTCATGTCGGAAAGTCTAGAATAAAAAGTGCAATGATTAAAACAGTTGACACTGATGTAGTTATTCTTGCTGTTGGGATGTTCCAGGCGTGTGAAGTTGATCAATTGTGGGTTGAATTTGGCACCGAAAGAACCCTTCGATATATTTCAATTCATACACTAGTTGAAAAACTTGGTCAAGACAAGGCAAAGGCCTTACCAGGTCTTCATGCATTTACTGGCTGCGACCAGGTATCAGCATTTAGTGGCAGAGGGAAGCAGACAGCATGGAAAACTTTAGAATCTATGCTTGAATCAATACAGACATTCAAGACTTTAGGAAACATGCCAAGTGACACTGACATTGTTGAAAACATGGCAACTGTTGAACGATTTGTTGTTCTTTTGGATGATCGGTCAAGCGAATGCCAAACAACAAATGATGCTCGACAGGAACTTTTCACACGCAAAGGCCGCTCCATTGATTCTATTCCACCAACATCAGCGGCTCTCTATCAGCACACACGACTTGCTGTGTATCAAGCAGGTTATTGCTGGGGGCAATCTCTTAATCCCTCGCCAACACTGCCCTCTCCATCTGAGTACGGCTAAACAAAAAAGGTGATGAGATGTGTCCTTGGCAGCCTCTGTGGACAAATTTGTTGCCAGCAGCAAAATCATGCATGAAACTATTAACAAGGAAAGGAGCTGCCGCGGAAGATGTAAATGTGTAAAAGCTGACCTTCCGTGCACAGCGTTATGTAAATGTAACGGCTGCTTGACAGGCTATGAAATGACAAAAAGTTTTGTTAAATATCATTTATTGATCATAACGTATTAAGCCGAGAAACTGACGCTATTAATAGATGAAATTTGTCATTTAATTGACGTTTATAGTAAAATTTTGTCATAAAATTGTCACTTCTTGAAGAAGTCTTTAGTGGTCACAGTATAAAATATTAATTATTAGCTATTAAAATCTTTTAAACTTGGTTTTATTCAGAGAACTAAGGTTAAGTCCAAAATGTCGTAAAAATTGTGAAAATGAGTCATTAAATGCAAAAACCATAAAAATCCTACACTGGTGACCATTTTACCACAATTTCTTTAGTCAAAAAAATGTACAACTCGTCCTTTTGTTTAAAACACATGAGAATAATATATTTATCAAGGTATTGGATAATGTATATATACTAAAGTGTTTTTCACAATACCGGATTTGGCGGCCATCTTGGCGGCCATTTTGAATTTTGGCCGCCTTTTTGATTTTTAGGCTAGGGTCTCGATCCAAAACAGCTAGAATGACATCAAACTAGAATAATCCAAAGTGGTTTGCTTGTAGAATTAATAAAACTATTTTATGTACTTTGACTCTAACTTTTTTGAGAAAGCTGATGTTACCTGATTTGTTGGTAAAGTTTAAATTGATTTACATGTATATGTACATGCAAATATATTGAATACATTTCAACGGAAAAAACCTACCAAAGGCAATAAATAACGAGGACAAAACAACAAAAAACAACAAGAATGCTTTATCAAAATATTTCCAGAAGTATTAAAGAAAAACGAATCTTAGCATCTTGAGGCAAAATCATGACCAAAGCGTAATCTTTCGGAAGCATTAATCACAGCAACATTACACGAGAATTGCAAATTCGGCTTGACTGAGTCTGTACATGAGGAATAATGAAAAAGTGCAGCATCGCTCACGCCAACTAGCACCGACTTGAGCTGTACTCAATTTTCAACACTTAAAAGTAGTGGAATCAATGACCCCAAAGGACCAGAAAACTATAACAACTCTTAAGTGAAGTTTTGGGAAATTTTTAACAGCTGCCACACAGCATGCACTTAGCAGTTGCAACAACTTTGAAGTCACTTACATAGCCACGAATGAGATTCTACAACGATTCTGCCGAGTACGCATACCATTAAACCTGAAATTGTAACTTGATATACTCTTTCAGATGAAATTGACCCTACGACATGTAAGAAATGGTTTCTATATCAGTATACTATCCGTTTATCATTTTTTTCTAAATGTTTTGCTGGATTTGTAACATATTTACATGCAATAAGAACTTATTTATATTTCAAAAAACATTTCTGTTCTTGCAAGACCCAGACACAACTTACAAGTTTTTCATTTTCTATCATAAATCTGGTGAAATGCCAAAATGCAAAAAAAAAGTATTGTTTATCAGTATTATCAGTTTCAAATTATGCATTTGCTGTTTCTGCTACTTCTAAAATATGATTAAATGAATTACCTTGGAAAATGAAGTTATTTACATATTATTGATTACACATTATTATGGTGAAAATTTAAAGACACGTGTAAATAAAAAAGCTGATGTTCAAATAGAAATACTTAAATAGTAGAAACTTACATTTCGGTCTTCATTTTCATTGTGTACAAGTGAATTACTCAATCAAGGTGCAGATTAATAACAATGTTTTTTCTGTAAGCAAATACTATTTTTTTCTTTAACTTTTAAGAAATAAAACACAAAGTTGATAGATGACTTTCTCGTAAACATTATACATAAATATACATGTATATCTGAACCTTACTTGAATATCAAACACGCCAGTGCGCTTGTACTGTTTGTACTGAAATAGCTGTTATTTACAATAAATCGTTCTCAATATGTTATAAATAAATTGAATTTATATGTATATAGTTTCTCGTCAAATGTTTGTCAGTGCAGAAGATGGTACAATTTGTTTATGACATGAGTGTGATTTACTGTCGGAAACATCTCATGTAAATTAATCGATGTTCAATTTTGCAAACATTGCAGACAAGGAATTGACAAAGAGAGGCGATAAGAAAGTATTGCATTAACCTTTGTCATGCATATTAAATTTGTGTAATTGATTTGCCCAGCTTTGAATTTGTAATTGTCCAATTAAAGTGTAAGTGATTTGTCTCATGTTTCGAATATTGAAAGTATGTAATTATCAGTTACCAAGTAAACCAACCAGGTCATTCATTACATTGAGACACTCAAATCTAGTTTTCTTTATTACTTTGACATTTCTTATCACATATCACATTTCTTTTGTATGTCATGCCATTGACATAATGAAGAGACCGGAAATATGGAAAGCCTTGACTATCTTATAATTATAAACCTGAACATTGTTATGTCCAAATAGCAATATATTGAGTCAACCTTTCCTTATTCAACGTGCACTCATCAATATATTATGTGGATCCATCTTTATATGTAGTCAACTGAACAATATATGATATCAATGTGTCTTTATATGATGTCAATATATCATTATACGATGTGCATTTTTGAATATATTATGTGGAACCATCCTTATATAAGGTCAAAATAACAATATATTATGTCAGTCTGTCCTTATATGATGTCAGTCTGTTATTATATGATGTGAAGTTATGAATATATTATGTGCAATAATAATTATATAGAGTCAACATTATATGATGTCAATGTCTCCTTATATTATGTCAATCTATCAATATACACTGTGCATTTTTCAGTACATTATGTAGAATCGTCTTTATATAGAGTCAACTTAACAATATATGATTTAAATGTGTCCTTATATGATGTAAATCTTTCATTTTACGATGTGCATTAATGAATATATTGTGTGGAACCATCGTTATATAAAGTCAAAATAACATTATATTATGTAGAACCGTCTTTATATAGAGTAAACTTAACAATATATGATGTCAACACGTCCTTATATGATGTCAATCTTTCATTATACGATGTGCATTAATGAATATATTATGTGAAACCATCTTTATATAGAGTCAACTTAACATTATATGATGTGTATGTGTCCTTATATGATGTCAGTCTTTCATTATATGATTTGCAATTACGAATATATTATGTGCAACCATCTTTATATAGAGTCAACTTAACATTATATGATGTCAGTCTTCATTATATGATGTGCAATACGAATACAGTATGTGGAACCATTCTTATATAGAGTCAAAACAACACTTTATTATGTAGAATTGTCTTTATATAGGGTCAGATACAATTTACTTTGAGTTTTCCCGAACGGTGCATAGTGAGATATAACCCGGTAAATTTAACCCCATCAGTACAATGACAAAAGCTCACGATATAATGATGTTTGACTGAATATAAAGCAGCGGTCATATAACAATAGATGCACATCGTATAATGAAAGATTGACATAATATATTGATAAGTTGACTGTATATAATGATGCAACCACATAATATATTCATAAATGCACATCGTATAATAATAGATGCACATCGTATAATGAAAGATTGACATAATATATTGATAAGTTGACTGTATATAATGATTCTACCACATCATATATTTATAAATGCACATCGTATAATGATTGGTCGACATCATATAAAGACACATTGACATCATATATTGTTCAGTTTACTTCATATAAGGATGCATCTACATAATATATTCATGAGTGCACATTGTATAAAGAAAGAGTGACACAATAAGACAGTCAAGGCTTTCCATACGGAAAAATACAAAATGAAATTGTACTAGATCTAGAACAATAATCCCGTTTCTTTCAAAGTTTGCAACATCTTTTGTTATATAGTTTGTTCTTGAATACATAGGTTATTTTAACAACCCTTATGTGAAGATAAATGCAACGAATGAGATGAAAAGGTTGAAATTATTTACATTTTTGACATTATTGACATAAGAGTGATTTAGATTTAAATAAAACAGATTCCAAATGTGTACATTTATTTCTTGTATTCCTAAAATATAAAAAACAAGATCAACAAGGAAGAGCGGCATTCAATGAACGCAACCCACAACACACACACACATTTGAATTTTTGTCAAATAATGACGTAACGTTAAAAAACTCCACATGACTTGCAATTAGTATTACGAGAACTATAAAAAGAAGATGAGAAAAGCCTCGGTTGTATTACAATATTTACAAAAAAATTCTCAATTGTAATCGATTCATTATAGTGGTAAATCAACCTAAAAGATATTACGAAAGTGTCTTAAATTACTCATACAAGTGTTATTTTTATGTTAACATGATAGAAATACTATTGCAAACTGTGTTATAATAAGATAGTCATGTATTGTTTAGTACTTTTGGACTGCTCATGTTAATTTCATTAATGTTTTGTGTATGATAAAATATATATCTGTTAGCTGTTTAGACACATTACTTCAAATGAACTTTCCCTTTAATTCCCATTTGTTATCTTACATAGTGCGTGTCTATCTCCTTTCGCCGCCCTTATGTCCACTCCCTGTTTTTGGTTTGGTGCCTTCTGGGTGCACTGCTTAGGTGAGTCGTTGGATGCGTCATGTGAACGTTGCTTTTGATTTGTTGATCTTTATTCTCGTTGTTTTTAACTGAAAGAACATTACAAAATGAATTCCTTTGGTCATTTCATTGTTTATTCACTTTGGTTAAATTGGCAAGACATAATATTAATATACTGTTTACGTTACAATTTTATGCCTGCTGTATCAATGTTCAATTACCAGAAAAAGCCACGATGTTAACATATCCCCTGTCTGATTATACGCTGAAATGACTGGTATAGAATTACATTATTCGCAACATTTAATATACAACTGAGCGACATGGGTGGGAAAAAACATATATCTTGAATTAAAAGTATATAATCAGCCGTACCGTATTATATACGGTTTAATTTCACACTCGTATATAGTAATTTGTAATATGGATTTTCTTTCATTCATTTCATATTTGTACATCTGATATATAAAAAGTATCTATAAAAATATGTATATATAAAAACGCAATTTATCTGTCATACTTCTTAAATATACCAGCCATAACAGTATGAAACCTTTTAAAGTATTGTATATGAAAAGAACATACATGTATAATCTGATGAACATCCATCATAAAGGGAGCTATATGCATTTTCTTCACATGTTATCACTTGTAAAGATTGGCATATTATCCCTTTTCAGTTTGGTATCTTACTAGGTGTCTATATGCAGTTCTGTATGATAAGATTTTGTCGGAGACGTATTTAATGAATATCCACCTTAATGTAAAACAGCAACATTAACAACAACATTAAGACTGACAACAAATGCAAACAAAGCAAAATTATTAAAAGCATTAAGCTGAGCAATTTCATCTTTTGTATAATAGTGTATCTTGTAGGATAGACGTCTACAGTAATGCTATCAAAATATGCCCGACATAAAACAGATATGTCTAGATCTGTTTTATATTCCAGCTTAGCTAGAGAATGATGAATGTTTATATTGACAACTTTGTCTGGCAAACATTGATTCATTTAAAAACATTCACTTCTGCATATTGTATTATATTTATAATTACATCTGCTCCATATTGATTAAGATTCTATGAATATAAAAACAATTTTGTTTCGTTTTATAGGTGTACAATATATACGATAATGTCTTATTTATTATTCAGTGGATATGCTATTACCTAATGATAGCAAAACCCTTTACGCCGGCTAAAGCAGATTTCAGGTTTTTATATATCTGTAAGCTTTAAAGAGTAAGAATTAAAAAAAGATATTTACGTTGTACTTTAATCATGCTGAAATTTGTTGCATATTTTAAATGTGTCCATCACACAGAAATGCATACTTTACCTCCTTAACATACACCGAATCAATCGATATAAGTTTTTATATTGTTGTTTCCAATGCTTCCTAGGAATCACATCTTCTTCCTTCTACAGATTTTGATAAAAAAAGATGCGAAATTTTCGTTAGCTGTCCATAAAAATATTAAGTATCTTTCTTTAAATAAAAAGGCATTCCGACAGTTTTATCTGTGTTTTGTCTTCAATGGAAACGGTTCAGAGTAAATATTTCAAACTTTATCTATTGTTTTCCATTAACGTTTCTGTAAAAAAGAAATTATCTGTATTTTCTTGATAGACATATTTCATAACAAAGTTCAAGAGTATAGTAAAAAGTTCTCGCAAAAATGTTAGATTTATTAAATCTTTCATGAATTCAGCTTGATAGCTATTGCTTCTAGCCATACAATGAAACAAAATTAATTGCCCATTTTGCCAATCATCTCTGCTGTCAATATTAATTCCAAATTTCCAAGTTAATCAAAATGATCACGGTACAATAAAAACCTACCTACTTTATTAAAATCTATTGGGTTGCTTTAAGATTTGATATTAAAGAATAAAATGAATCTGGGAAGATAATAAGCCGGTAGATCGGTTATTTGAATTAAAGAATATGTAACAGTTCTTGAGCGCACCTAGTACCAAACCAACTAGCATTATATTTTACTTTCGTCTGATTTAATGTTAATTTAACTCAGATCTTAAAATAAGAGGTTTGAAAGTAGATTTGAATAGATGTCGACCCTGAATCATTACAATTCCAATACGATTACAAGTTATACAATAAATTCATTTATATTCTCCTGAATGTGTTAGTATCACGTGTAGAATTATTAAAATGTAATTAATTCATCTTTAAAATCAGTTTTTATCATTATCACCAGCTAATTTTCTAAAAATACAATATTCTATTTAAGTAAACATAAACAACAAATATTTACTCAATATTTTTGTGTGTCTTGCAATGATGTGCAAGAAGCCGTAATAAAGTGTTTTGCCTAAATATCATTGGCTCATAAAATGGATTCAATAGACAACGAAAGGGTGGTCGCTCACTATTTCTTTAATATTCTGGCCATTGTATTGAAACACTTGAGTTTCTTGTTTGCGTATAACGATCACAAAATATCTCCGCCACAATTCATGGTAAATCATATGATTAAAACTTACATCTTCATAGTATTATCTGTTATCTGTATGTAATCACGACCAAAGCTAAATTAACATAAAGTTTGCATATAAGGTCTTGTCCCAAAAGTCTGATTATTTGTCCAAGTAATAGAGCAATTTCTATATGTATGTAGAAGTTATGCTATGAACAGCTTTTTCCCACTGACCTCTAAATTTGACATTGATTTCTTTACCTGTTTTATTTTTGAAACACTATGTTTCATAATGGTGAATATTTGTATGATGTGACACTATGATCCTTCACGCATTTATAGAATAGTCTGCAAACATAAAGATTCATTCAATCATTTCTGGGGATCTTAACATGCTCTGGAAAATGTAAAAGTTACTCATCACCCTTTAGTAGCCATCCTATAATATATCAAGTTCAAACGGGCATACATTTGACATTTTATGCGACTCATTGTGAAAATGCCTTGTGTTTAGAGCTTCAACAAAAACCAAAAATGAATGAAGATAAAAGAAAGGAAAGGTTTTTTTACAATATATAAAATGTTATTTTAACCAATTGTCAACACTGTTTGGGTGAATATCTGACTTACTAGTTTATACCTTTTATATAAGCGCAGACATATTTCATGAAAGAAACTCTGTCGAAGTACATTCTGGGTTATTATTTAATTCAGTAGACATAAAATACTGATAAGTTTTGAAGACTCAGATAATACAAAATGTAGCTAGTTTCATATTTTTTAGAAAAATAAACAGCATTGGCACTATGATCTCTATCCTGATAAATAAAACCTGATATCATGATTCATTTCTAGTTAGTGTTTATTTGTACAAAACGTGTATCAAAATATATACGTATAGTATTTGATATAATGAAAAATTATCCACCGTCTCGAATCTATTTAAGTTATCCATTTACAATGAAAACTTACAATACACACAATTTGAACATGAAAATGGAGTCGATACTTGTTCTTATGTTCTCTAAGAAATTGTTATCTTTAAACAATAAATGTGTACAATGTTTATTCGATAGCATAAGCTTAAGATAAAATGATGTACTGTCAAGATACAAAATTATTAATCTAATTATACAAAGATTAAGGTGATTATTTCTAGTTCTTGTGACAAAATGAGTTAATAATCAAACACTTTAAAGAATAATAATTATAATAATATAAATACCAACGACGCGGTTTCAAACAAAGAATACATGCTCAGTGAGCAAAAAAATCAGTTTTCTTATCCAATTCAATCAGACTGCTGAATTGGTAAATGTCTTTGGAGAAACCTAATTTTATCAGCTTAACTTAATTTCACAACATCCTGAAAATGAAATATTGACTTGAATGAATGCCTCCGCCATATAAGCATGATTACTTCGATGTTGAAAAATGAAACAAACGGGAGTTGTCTCATAAGTCATGAATCAAAAACATTAAATGGAAATTGCAGACAGTACAAGTTAATAGGAACATCGGCTTGACCCGGTGAAGATAACTGCATAATATTTTGACAATTAATCATAGAAGAAAAAGGTATAAGGTGCAGGTGAAATAGGACACACACAAAATTCGACCTTTGACCTCCAAGTGCGACTTTGACCTTAAAGACTAATTTTCCGACAGTTTATTAAGTAATTATGCCAATGAGATATGTATAAAATGTTTTCACTTATTACACGTCCCTCTCCTATTTTCACCGGCCTTCCAGTTTTGTTTCGGGGTCATCTGGGTGTCCAGCCGTTGCGACTGGGTTGTTTCGGGGGAGGGAGAGAGCTGCGTCCTGTGAAAATTTGTTCTTGTTTAAAACACTGCTGGTTGTCAAATGGCAACCACTGTCTCGACTCGCGGCTACATGTTGTAGAAAATTGAATATTGAAATATGTTATATACTAAAGACATGTATCAAAACAATGGGAAACAAACACAATAAACCCAGGAAAAAATGTTACATCATAAAACAAATATTTGTAATTATACAAGACGTGTTAGTTGAAGACGCGTGTGATTGATTATGATTCTTAATATATTTTTAAAACTGTTTTACAGACAGATAAAGAAAACTTGTTTGTAAAACCGTCAGTTCTTTCATACAGCGTTCGACCTATTTCTTTAAGTTCTATTTAATTTCTGTCCTTATAACCTGTTAAGATATAATGTGTAAATGACTCGTTATTTGCTGTCATTCCTATTTTTGTTCATTTCTTGTTTCATAATATGACATTTACATAAGTGTTTGACAAAAAAGATATTTAAATAGCATATTTGTCATATTTACGAGAAACAAAAGGAAACATTGATTGTTCTACACTTGATGATCTTAAGACCGATAGAAACGTTATAAGTAGAAGTATAGTTTATTCATATTTTGTAATTTCTTCATTTACATAATTTACGATATTGATGACAGACTGTTGGAATTGAAACTTCCTGTTATTGTACTTTTTGTTAACCACTAAGATATAGTTAAATAATCATATAGCAATCACTTTGTATATGATTTGACATTTTTTGAGACAATAATACTTTATGTTTTATACTTAGCTGTTTTTCAATGTTCTTTTTATATGTGTACATTATACGCAGCTATATTTGCATTTGAATACGAATTATGAGACTAAATGTTACGAACATTTTCTACCATTGACCAGGAAGTGGATGGGTGGCATACCAGAAATCGAATTCTACGGTATTGGATCACATGTTAATGCTGTATACCAAACATCAAGAGGATGTAGTAAGTACTTGCTGAGAAAACTGTTACGATTTTTTTAAAGTGTCTTTTGATGTATTATCTGTGATATGCAGAATTCATCACGTCTGATCATTTTCAAAATTTTATTTTGTTTACTTTCCCTTATAATGTTCTCGTTTTCTATTACTTAACATTTCATTCAAGGTTTTAACATTATATTTTATTTCTTGTATAGTCTGAAATAGCAGATAAAATTGAGAAAATATGAACCCCTGAAGAATTTCATTATTGCCTATCTAATTTGTATTTTGCCTAATACACTGTATTTAATACAATTTTCTATCGACACTATCACGTCTACTCTTTGTCTACATTCTTTGCAAGTACGTGTCTAATTCTGATATATATCTTTGCAACTTTTTTGCAAAAATAGTCTACATCTTAGAATTTAGAACCAAGAATTATATTTAATCTGCTAGTATGAACAATAAAAAACATCTGTTTATCTGCATAATTTAGAAATTTTAAAGCAATTACGGCCATGTTTTATTTACAAACATCATTAAGTAATTGTAGCATTCAATTTGATTTCACAACTGCTCTCATTTGATCTGATACAATTCTGATGCATGTTTGATGTTTATGAAGTTATGCTTCAATATGTAACCATACTTTATAACGATTATTAGTACTTACTTTATATATCCAATTAAATTTAAAATGCGTGTAAAATGTTCCATGTTCATAAACTGCATATTATTTATACATATTTAAATTAGAACAAAAAATGTTTGATATATATGATTTGTCTTCTCTTATCATCAATACGGCATAAACCATATCAGCCCCTATTCTGTTAGATCCTAAAATAATTAGCTTTGCCACCATATAGAGCTAGGCCAGACTTCACATCTGTGTAGTCTGGCAAGGCTCAATATAATGTTTGTTGCTCAATTTTTGTATTTTTATACAATATTGAAACTTCCTTACATGTTAAATAGACGACTTTTCTGAATTAAAAGCTGAACAAACAAACTTCATGAATTCAGCTGGTGAAGGCTTAGGTTATTGTCTCCATTCAATGTTTCCTTACCGTCTAAGAGATAGTTTTGTCTTTGTAAATTCCTTGTCTACAATATTGCAAAAATGAACTTGCTCGATTAATTTGAGAGAGACATTCTGACAGTTAATCTCACTCATGTCATACTGTTTTTTCGTCTCCTGCACTGATTAACATTTGACAAGAAACTAAAAGCATATTAATTTCGTTCATTAATGAAATATTGAGAAACATTAAGAAATATTTACTGTAAATGCTATTTCATAATAGACGTACAAGCTTACTCGATATTTACTTACGTGTTCAGACTCTAAAGGGTATACACCTTTCTCGATTCTCAGGTTTTCTAGGTCAGTGCACATTCAATGCTAGACTATGAATAATCAAATACCTGAGATTTGAGTTGGAGCTTAGATTCTGTTTACCTTTTTGGTATAATGGAATATCCAAAACAAAAATGCATTGTAACAAAACCAATTGATTTAATATTTACATTTTATGTCTTTTAAAACAATGTTTAAACGTATGGTTAGAGGTAAAACAAATTAAAAGTGTGATCATGTCAAATGTTTGTGAGTATTCCTTATTTAGAAAGTAAAAAAATTAACGGAACCTCTAAAGAAGAAAAAACAGAATTTCTTAAGAAAACCCAACACAACAAGTTGAAAATGATGTCATTAAACACTTGTTTTCAAACATGAGAAAACATATACAGTATGTTCTCGGAAAACCTTATATATGATAATTGTATTCTGGTCTTCGCGTTATCTTCCGGTCATGAAATAAAAATATTTAATTGCCCATTTTGTCAATTAAGGTTAACAATCTTTTCAACATACCGAACTTATGAAATTGAAGGCAAAAATGATTTTAATGACCAAGTTACTTTACTTCATGTTGTATGTTCGGCGATAAGAAGTTTTATTTTTCAAATGATGGACTTATTTTTTCCCTTTATGGTCTTGGTGTTTTTAAATTATTTAAAAATATGATTAAAAGTGAAACGAATTAAAAGTCTGAATTCTGTCAAATGTCTGTAAGTGTTCTTAATTTAGAAAGGAAAGAATTAACGAACCTCTAAAAAAGACACTAACCGAATCAAAATTGAAAATGTTGCCATTAAACACCTGTTTTCAAACATGAAAAATAAACATATCCAGTATTTTCTAGAAAAGACTTTATATATAATCATAATTGTTTTCTGGTCTTTACATTATCTTGCGGTCATGAAATTGCCCATTTTTTTTAAATTTAGATAAGCAATCTTTTCAACATACCGAACTTATGAAATTGAAGGCAATAATGCTAATAATAATCAAGTCACTATTCTTCTTGTTGTATGTTCGACTATTAGAAGTTTCGTTGAATTTGATTGAAATGTAATTTTCTAAATGATGGACATATTTTCTCCCTTTCTTGTAAATAATGTTTTTAAATTTTGATTATATATTATATAACAAGGGATACAACTCAAAATTGCTCCATTAATGAAAAAGTAAATAGAACGCAGTATATGAAAGCTTTTTTTCTTGTGATAGTTGGACATTCATGAAAGAATCGATAATTTCAAAACAAAATGAGTCACCTTGACATAGACAAGATATGTTTAAAAATAATATCATTTTTACACACGTTCGTAAAATTTCTGTTTATAAAATTACACGTGTTAAACGATATCTAATGCAAACGTATGCTCAAATAGGAAGTTTAATCATGTAATCGGCTAAAAATCAATCATCCACCACCATCAATTATGCAATCATTAGCTTCTAGTAAAAAATATTGTAACATTTTTTTTTCTTTTGATAATTTCTATCCTCGGCTTCCATTTTGAATGTCCCCGTATGTTCCATGCGTAAACTCAATTTCTATTATTAGTGACCGTCAATTTCATTGGGTAATTAATAATAATAATCCGGATGATAAAGGCGTATAGCTGCGACAAATAGCGGTTTTTTCATCAGCCAATAAAAATACTTGCAACATAACCACACTTGCATAATGGTCGATTCTTTGACAGCCAATGTAAATATGAAATGTTAGTTATTTCCTGCAATGTAACAGGTTTAAGTGAAAAGTTTGTAGTAGAACTTGGGTAATGGCTTGTTCATACATAAACTTCTACAATAACTTTGATGGAAAAGAGGATATTTTATACAGTTTACACGTGTGAATGCATTTTACGAACCCGTGCTGGTAATGCGAGTCCACGACTTGTATCCCTTGCTTATATTATATATACAGATTTAATAAAATAAGTACAGAATTCCAAAAACTATATACAATTTGATAAAAAAAATCTTAACACGAAATAATTACAATGCTTTGAATTGCATATTTAATTATGAATATCAACTTCATTATTTAAATTAATATTATCAAGGTTCCATTAGATTTTATTTTACCTTTAATAAAATGTATAAAGAGTATTACGGCTATTGCTACCTGTCACATTGTCAATATTGTCACCTTAACAACGGACTATTATCTACCAAAAATAAATATAATTGATTATACAGCGAGGAGATTATTTTATCTGACGAACCACAAGATTTTACGCAATATCAACTGATATTTATTGATAAACAACAATTATGATTTAGGACACACGTATTGTAAGTTAACATGTTTTAAAGTTAGTTATACATGTAGTAACTAAACGTTAATCGTGTATCTTTAGTGAATATTTACGTGGTTGTTTCTGTATACCTTGTAAAAAGTTATATTTTGAGCATAAAGAATATGACTAGTCCGGTGTCGCCTGCTATAGTACTCGAGAATGATAATCCTGAGGCAATATCTAAACCTTTCACAGAAAGTGGGAAATGTAAAGATGAAGTCACGTTAACATTTGACGATGGACAAATACTCTTTGTGTCACAAAATTTCTTAATATTGGCGTCGCCGGTATTTGAAGCGATGTTCCGTGGGGATTTCAAGGAAAAACAAACAAGGAATGTTAAGCTGAAAGGAAAGAAACATGAGGACTTTATAGAGTTTCTAATGTGTATTCACCCTGGAACGACAACAACTGTTACCAGTAAGTATAAAGTCATTATCTGTAAGGGGATTATAACCTCAAAAATAATGATTTTTTTTAGAAAAAGTAAAATTCATTTGATATTCATTTTTTAACAATTTTATCTACATTTATTTTATAATGTAAAGTATAATTAGTTTTGCTGAGATTATATTTTGGAAATAAAGTGTTACAAAGTGGAAAAAAAACTTTTGATATAGAAATAGTGATTGTAAGTGATTGTTTAACATGTTTTGACTCTAAAATGAGCGCAACTCCTTCTAATGCTGAGAAAGAGGAAGAGCATCCCAGGATTGACAAGTCCTTGTGTAAGCAAACAAAGATGCCTTGACACTGCTGAAGAATTTTTCAAGTGGCCAGTCACTTTCTGATATGACTTTAAATGACCGTATGGATAAAATGTTTGAACTGCTAACGTCTTTGAAAAAGGGCCAGGAAAGTTTTGCAGAAAATATTTGACAGAGAGACTAAGAAGGGATGTCTTGTCAACTATTGACGATAAAATAAAAGCGGTAAAGGTAGACATTGATTTGCAGTTTGCTGGCCTCGATAAACGAATAGCTGACCTAGAAATTGAGTATGATCTCACTTAAGTCGCACAATGGTTTACAGCAAGATAAATCCGTTAAAAATTGTGACATCACGATAATTGGCTCTAATCTACGGGAACGCCCGGGGAAATCGCCGTAAGATGACGCAAACGATTTGATCTCTGCTCTAGGCACGGACATATCGAGTTCCGTTAAAAATCACAGATGCAAAGTAGATGTACCGACAGACATAATGGGAAACCACCGTTACTTAAAATTGCATTTGAGAATGCTGACCAGAAAATTGATGTTTTACGTGCAAAAAAAAAGCTAAAAATCTGTTGCTGCATACAAAGATGTATACATCTTTGGTAGCAAAACGCATATCGAACGTATACTGGAACTTAATGCTAAAACATTATTGTCTCAAATTCCGAAGGGAATCAGTTTAGAGTAACTGGCAATGGTCGTATAGTGAAAAAAGATTCCCTGCATCAAAATAGTAGCGGTCGTTCAGATAGTAGCGGCAGTTAATCCAACGCCCGGTTGACTGAACAATCCATTTCGATATCACAGTTAAATGTAGCTGGCTGGACGGAATCCAATCATCTTTTGAGATCTAATTTAATTGCTCACACTGAATCAGATGTGATTTGTGTTAATGAAACCCATTTGAAAAACAATCAAACCATTAATGTTGAAGGTTATCGATTTTATTGCACACAACAGAAAATCAATTCACGTAAATGCACCAAAAGGTTCAGGGGTGTAGGAATGTTTATTAAAAATAATCTGATCAATGAATTTGAAGTTGACGTCATTGATAAGGCCTATGACGGCATATTAGGGGATTTCATTTACGTCAAAGACAACTGACCACTCAATTGTAATATATTCCGAATATCTTTCACCAGAAAACTCGCCATCGGGACGTAATGCTACAGACTTTTTTGCACATCTGCTTGGTCAAGTTTACCTGTTATCAGAGAGTGACGCAATATTTGTTTGCGATGACGTCAATGCAAGAATCGGGGAACTTTCAGATATAATTTCGAATGTGGATGGAATTCTTGAAAGATCGATTATCGACAAAACTGTTAATCAACACGGAAATACCTTTATAGAATTTCTTCTTGATTCAAAAATGTGTTTATTAAATGGCCGTTTTTGTAAAGACAAGGATAATTTTACGTCAGTATCAAGTAAAGGTAAATCAGTTGTTGATTATATATGCGTTCCACATTACTGTTTGAAAGCGTGTGAGAATGTTGAAGTTATTTCAGTGGAATCGATAGTAGACAAATTTAAGTTGCAATCGCTGATAGGGTCACGCAGTAAACTTCCCGATCACTATATGTTACGTTTTACATACAATTACAAAACCGTTTTAATTGAATTGAATTGCGGTCGCAGTTCAATACCAAAATTTTTAAATTGAAAAGAATTCCTGAAGATTTTTTAACATCACAATTGGCGAAAACAGCTTTCATTGGTCTAATACGAAATATTGAGTTGTGTAGAGAAAATCAACAAAATATAGATAACATTTATGATCAATTTTGTAAAACGTTAATAAAAGAGATGAATGCTCATATTCCGTCATTTAAGTGCTCTAAGAAAACACGAAAAAGGTATAAAACATTTAAGCCTTATTGGAATGATAATATAGAGACCCTCTGGCAACGTGTACGTCAGTCTGAGAGAGAATACGTAACATTTCACGGTGATCGTCGAACCAGATTACGCCTTCAAAATGAGTATATAAACTGTAGAAAGGCTTTTGATAAACAACTGCGTCGTGCTGAAAGGAGTCATAAGAGGTCTCTCTCGATTGATATTGAGTGCACGTTTGCACAGACAATCCAAGGGAATTCTGGGATCATATAAAAAATCTCGGTCCAAAAAATAAAAATTCTATACCTATGGAGGTTTATGATGCAGATGGGAATGTGACTAAAGACTGTGATTTTGTTTTCAATAAATGGTCAAGTGAATTCGAAAGCCTTTATAAACTGTAACGAAGCCGATGAAAATTTCGACAAGGAATTCTACGAGCAGATTTTAAATGAGAAGTGTTTCTTAGAAGATCTAATGTTAAGACCCTCTTTTTGAAGAAAATCAGCTGTTGAATTTCCCTATACGTCGGTCTGAAATAGAAAAAATTATTAATAGTGCGAAAAAATGGGAAAAGTGAGGGGTATGATAATTACCGTATGAAGTTTTAAAGTTTCCCATCATAATCGATGTTTTATTTTCATTGTTTAGTTTATGCTTTGAAACAGGAATCATCCCAAGTATATTGGCGAAAAGCATTAATTCCCCGCATACCAAAGGACAATACCAAAAGACAAACGTGTTACCACTAAACTATAGAGGTATTAGTCTGCTGTTCACTTGTTAGACAAACTGTATTCAGCGTTTATTAAATAATAGATTAAAAACTTACTTAGAAGAGGCAAAAATCTACTTGCTGATGAACAAAAACGGTTTTTCGTTCTAAAGGTCATGTGAGGAACATGTATATACCAGCTTGTACCATTATTAGAAATAGACTTATAGACAAAACAAGATACTTTTGGAAACGTTTCATTGATATACAGAAAGCATTTGACTTTGTTTATAGAAATATTCTTTTATACAAACTTCTGTCAAAAAAATATTAATGGTAAATTCTATAATTTTTATTAAGTCAATTCTAACGCGGACACATTCATCGTGTGTTAAACTTAACGGTATGTTAACAGACTGGTTCCCAACTGTGTCAGGTGTCCGACAGTGAGACAGCAGTTCTCCGACAATTTTTCGCATACTTCATTAAATGATCTTGTTGAAGGCTTAAATCGTCTTAACAAAGGTGTTTAAGTTTAATGATGATATTATATTGTTGTTTTAATTTATTTATGCTTTTTTTTTTTTTGACGATATTTTTTTTTATTAAATTATCAGAAATGAAAGAGATATGCAGAATGATATGTTAAACTATTATTAATGATTGGTGCAGAAAATGGCGACCTAAAAATTAATGAGGTCGAAATCGAATGTTATTCATTTTAGATTGCAAAGGGGAAAAAGTCAAAGTAATTTTACATATCACATAGGTGACTTCGGATATTATGTTGAATCTAATTATACATATTTGGGTGTTTTTAATGCAATGAACATTTAGATTTTTCGTAATACTCTGCTGATATTCTTTGTAAATCAGGGTGGTCGAGCACTAGGTGCAATTATATCTAAAATTCAGAATCATTAAGATAATTGGCTTTAAAACATATACAAAAATGTATTACGTGTATTAATGTATTATCTTTGCGTTGTGCCTGTAACTGATTATTGTTCTTCAATATGGGGTTTCAAAAAACTACAAGAAAACTAGATATTTACTCAGCATAGAGCAATTAGATATTTTATGGGTGTACATAGATTTGCTCCGATTTTCTAGCAAATTACTTGGTGCATATGGGGTGATTTGTGCTCAGCATTAGACGTTGGGGTTAATATACTGAGACTATGGAAAGACTTTGTACATATGGATGATGATAGTAGACTCACAAAAAAAGAAAGTGTTTTTGTATTGATTATACTACTGTTTTTGGAAATTAACATGGTGTTCAGATTGTTAAGCATATTTCTGCAACAAGTAAATTATGTCATATTTTGGTATGACAAACAAACTTCCAGTTTGATTTTTAAAGAATTATTGAAGGCTCTTCTTACTTGTTTACTATACAAAATTTCAAAATTGGTTCTGACAATTGTTACAAATGTGGCCCAAAGCTGAGAACATATGGTTTACATTAAAACAAATTATGAAACAGAAAAAGGATCTTTCATGTCTTCCTTAACTAAAGCAGAAAGATTTCCTATTTAGCTCAAAATTAAGATGCGGTTATTCTTCCGTCAAAACTAGAAACAGGGGACGATACGTTTGGGATTACGTGTTGATGAAAGAAATATGCACTCTTTGTACTGACAATGTTGTTGAGGATGAAACTCACTTTATATTGAAATGCTCTAGATACAACGATTTACGTGCTATTTTGATTTTAAATGTAAAGAGAGTTAACAGTGACTTTTGACAATATGTCTGATATTCAAAAACTAAATTATGTGATACAAAATCAATATGTTAACGCTGCAAAGTTTATTGTAAGAAAGTATGAAAAGAAGAAGGTTTATATCTTTATAAATGACCTGATGTTTTACATAATAAAAATTTACTTGAGTGTATTGAATCATGTTTAAAATATCACCAGACATATTTGAAAAAAAACAAGAAATATAATAACATCTTAACATTGTGTAGAATTTAGAGCTTTTTGAAATTTTGATATGCTTTGCTTGTCTATATGGAATTTTTTTGAATGATTGACCACGTGTATTTCCGATTATTTTTCTATGCTTTACATATTTTATTGTAAATCATTTATATGAATTTGTATATAGTTTTAAAGTGACTTATAGGCCCAACGTGGTCGGGTGTTGTAATTTGTTATATGTATGTTTATTATATTGTACATAACACAATGTCACTATAATAAAATTTACTTACTTACTTACTTACTTATTTCAATTATTACAGGAGACAATGTTCTGGACATACTACCTATTGCTGAAGAATATCAGGTCATGCGTATCGTATACAAATGTAAAACATGCCTGAAAAAGTGGCTCAACGATGAAAATGTGACTGCACGTAGAGGGAAATCTATTAATGATTATGTGAAGCCGGCTCGAAACTGCCTATATATCCTTCAAGCAGTCGCAATATTAAACGACATTGAGTTGACAACACTTTGCGTTAGAATAGTATCTCAATTCGGACATCGTATATATTTTGGCTCATATTCCCCAAATACCATCAACGGTAAAGAATTAAAAGAACGTATTTCTGACAAAGGGAAATTACCACCGTCGAGGAAATTTTTCAGTTGGGAAAGTCCCCGAGGTTTTCAAAGTCTACCAGCCCATTTTTAAAATATAACGTCCTTTTTCAGAGAAATTTAAATTTTTTTCCGTTGTAATGATTTCAAGGGGGGCAACTTTAGTAGTTTTGGTCACATTCTTACCCTCCCCACCTCGTTTTTACCCCCCGCCCCCCGCTTTCCCCTTTACCCCACAGGGTTTACCCCTCTCACTCCAGCTTCGATCCCGTCAAACTTTTTCGCTCCCGCTCAAGCTCTCGCTCCCGATCCCGCTCAGGCTCCCGCTCCTAATCCCCACCCCTTTCACTATCTAGCACGTGAATTGTACAATCCGGGGACACCAAGAACCAATGATTTTCTTTGTCTGATAAAGCTATTATACTATGTAATCTATTCAGTCAATGTCATTTTTTTAAATTATACTTTACACAGAGCTCATAAATACAGCAACGTGAGTCGGTGGGACAAAGACAAAGTTTATATATTCTTGAAAGGGTCTGACTATGTTGTTTTAATCAATGTATAATTTTTTCGGCTGATATCGCGTAACATCATAAGAATTGCGAGGCCACGTTCGCTTTCTTTCGATAGTTTTCATACATCTATTATTGTCGGCGACATACTGTTGTATTTTTAGCAAGGCACCTGGTTAAGGTTTGATTAAATGATTGAGTTTGTATGAGAATTGAGACCTCATTTGTTGTCATTATTTATTACTATAAATCTGTTGGGGTTAGACTGTGTATCAGTCTGGGAGATTTTAGTATAGTAACTCTGTCAACAGTTACTTGCATAAATTATGGACAAGAGGCCTGCAATTGTTATGTTTAGGGAACTCAATCATTGGTTACCATCATAAATATTCCAGGAATCAGTCTGTTTGTTTCTGGTACAGTTACTTGATCAACACTTGTCGTCATAAATATAGAAGGCTTAGATTTGTCAATTAACACTAAGGTAACCTCCAAATATGGAGAGACAAGGTATTTCATATAAATACTGGGACAAGATTTTCTAGGGGCAGTCAAGATTCAGGATTTTAGATTGAAGTTTCAAGAATGAGATCTTAAGAGCTAGATAGTGAATTCTCAGTGACTTATCAACCATGTGTGAGGAAGGAAAACTCTGTAACTTTAATTATTAATTGTAGAGTAGTAATTTAGAACATTTTCAACAAATAAACAGTGAAATGAAATTAAGAACAGTTATTGTGTATTTTTTATGCGGAATTATGGAAGAAGTAGAAATTATAAATTACGGGTGAAGAGAATTAATAACAATACACAATTAAAACCAAATCGTTAAATATTGTAGTCGATGTTCATTAGAACTCGCCAACTAAATTCAACTGAAGAAAATTGAGAATAAGCAAACATGATTTTATTTAAACATAATTATATAATTTCTTAATTATATAGGTAACGAATTTCTGATTAAGAATAATCAAAGGCAAATGAAGCTCTCGCAAAAAAGTACCACACACTGTGTGATTGTTTTTTTTCAGTCAGAAAATCACTCTTGATAGCCATGTTTTTTTCACAATTGTTTCACTATGTTTCACGAAGGTCTTGGTTTGTATGTATTTGTATTGTTATTGCTATTCTATTTTGTATGTCTTTTCCACACTATATGTGTTTTCTTTGTAAATGCCAAAGGCAATTGTTAGGCAATTGTTTTGCTGATGATGCTAATAAACTTGAAACTTGAAACTTTTCATCATGCGTTTAATTTATTACTTTCTAAGTAAGTAATACTTCATGCGCACTTTTATTTTATTAAAGCCCCATCAAGGTTATCATGGTTAAAACATAATACATATTAAATAGAAATTATAAAAAGGGTAAATAAACAATTGATTTCGAATGAATGTAGGTTCAATCCTGAATTTATCGAACGATTTGAATAAGACAATATATATTTTCGAGCCTCTGGTGAGTATAAATGTAGTAAATGAAGCTACACGAATATAATGTTCTATTCATCACACACCCATAATATGAAATGTTTACAGTAAAAAAGAACATCTTTTGTTATTTTATGCAGTGACATTTGCTAACCTAGACGCTTTTTACACAAAAAGGCACACTGTTTACATCATGTTTTTATAAGTACATATGTACAAAACATCAGTTAAAAATATATATAAAATCATGTTAAGACGGGAAAATCAATGTGGCCATACCACGTGACTTTTCGGGTACGGAACACGCCGATTTTTTACCCGATTCTGGTATGTTTTTTATTCACAACTTATTTATTACTCAACCGATTTTGATCAGATAAGGCGCAGAGTACCCGTAATTATATCAGCTATCCACGGTATATCAAAATTCTGAAAACCCCTGAATGGTTTTGAGAACATTCGAGTACAGTTTTCTTTTCATAGCCTGGGCCGAGGGGAACGATACACACTCATTTGTCATAACAAGCAATTTCTAGCAAGTCATATGTTTTTTGACACTATATTTCATAGAAAAATACATGTTAAATCTGATATGTTTACTATGTCCAATGTATCGAGTGAATGCAGTAATGTTTTAGCATATTTTCATAAAGTTATGTTGCAATGGTACGGAACACACTGAAATTTCAAAAGATACGGTACACACACAATTACTGTCTTTGTAATAATTCTAAAATAAAATGTATTAAAATTTAATTTCAATTATAATGTGAGTGATTTTTTCATAGTTATACTATTTATTAATTTAAACGAGAACCCAAGGACCTGTTTTGCAATGTATCATAATTGCTTACTTTTAATGTTTATATGTATTTGTGCACTATATTTCAAGAGATCACGCTTAACATTTACAACCTCCATGTAATTGTCCTATTTAAAATCACCTAGGGTATGTTAAACACTTCGATCTTCACAGAATCAGGTAGTTGCGCTCTATAGAAAGAAAATGTTGTTATATAATGCTGTGTTTATTGCTGTTTCTTTAAGTTTAAGTGAAGTAAGATATGTCTTTTTGCTTCATCCTGAAAAAATAAAACAAGGTCATGACCTTAATCGCTGAAAAGTATCATTACTTGATAACAATTTATATATATTTATATTTTGTTAATAATAAGCAAGTCATTAGGTACATTTTTGCAATATCATGGTCATGTTTAATTAAATCAAACCACAGAAGACGCTGAATTGGTTTGGGTCTCAGGATGTCAGAAAGGTGAAGACTGTGAGATTGTAAACCAATTTGTTTTTGTAAAGTGCCATCAATGTTGTTTCTAGTGTCATAACTGTAGTAAATTGGTTATAAGGCTAATTGCAACACTGATATGTAATTCATTGTTCATTTGGCTTAAAAATTAAAAACAAAAACAAAACATGAGTTGCCTTAACTTGGATTTGAACTCAGGACATCTCTCTTCCTATATGAGCGTGTAACCCCTCGACCACAAGGAAGTTATAAGATAACAGCCTGAAGAAAACCATATCATTCTAAATAAGGGTTTGTAACCCTTATTAATTTCGTTTGACACTGATGTAAATAATCATGGAGCTTAATATTACATGTATATCTGTAAAGAATTACACAATATTTGAAATCTTTGACCAATCGGGAACTACTTTTCTTCTCCCGAGAAGGCTTGAAAATTAATGCGCCCGCCATTTGACTGTCTTAACACAGTGATCCCCCCCTTATTTTTTCAGTGTTAGAGTACATATAAAGGTAATTAAGTAACCGCTTCCAGGGGTTCGGACTACTTTCCTTTTTTGCAAATAAGCATATCAGAGCCTGAAATTTCGCTACCATTATTAAATTTTGTTTGGTCTGACGACCAAAACAAATAAAAATGTAGTCGCCATTGCTTAAATGTTTAAAGGCATGAAGCTTTAAAAATAATTTTTAATTCATGTAATTAGGTCATTTTTTGGTTTAGTTTCACGGCTCATAAAACTGACATTATCATGTGGCGACTTTCGAGTTTGGCAAGTGCCCCTTTGGGTATAAATAAAGGAACGAACGGGCACCTGAGTAAAACGACCGACATTTCTGTACGGTAGTAAGAAAACTTTCTCAAATAAAAAATCGAAACATCGAAGTCACTTGTGGTCTCGTACCTACTTCATGTAGTATATAAAACAGAATGCAGCCTCCAAAATCCATAGCATTTGATTGACAAAATAGGTCAAAATATCATTTTGTCTTTAACACAAACACGCAAGCACAAATATCCATGATCTCAAGTGTTAAATACATCTTGAAATGAAAGTCCAAGATAGGCATAATTTTACCAAATTTCCTAACATGTATATCCTTACATGTATATGTAACAAGGTTACCTTGTATAAACTACGTTACGTTATATACTTAAGGACAATGAAAACGCACGGTCGGGATAATTGCATTTTAACAAGGAAAATATATTTCTTTTAAATATTTGTTCACAGTTTCATAAAACCGAATACATTCCGGTCATTTTGATACCAAAGTTATGAAAAATGATTGCATTTTTATGAAGTTATTGCATAATAAAGACAGTACCCGAAAAATCAAAAGTAACACTTTTGGCTAATTGTGATAAGATCAGAACGGAAAACAAATTGAACCAATTCATGGTTACTTTATGAAATGAAATTATTTTTTTTTAAACTGCTAATCATTAACTTCTTTTTCACAACTTTCTAGAAATGTTAGACACAAATAAGCAATTAAAATCTTTATGAAAATGAATATTAAACTATGCCAATGGTCAGTTTTAGGAATCGTAAAAGCTCACATAGAAATTGCATATACACACTTTTCCTCTACAGAAGGTGCTAAATTTTAAACACTTCTGAAGACTTGCTAGCAAGTTGTATGCAATGTTTCTACAAAGATATAACCGCTTGGTAGATTTAGGGACAAATTCAGTCTGGTCTGTCTTACAAACAAAGCGCCAACCATTTTGATGTCCGTCGGGTCTACATTTTCTCGGCTTCACCAGCGTTTTCGCACTAAACTACAGGCCGAATGACGTCAGATTTCACAGGCGACTATCCGCACCGTACGGTCTATGAGGCGACGATGTACATCTGTAAGAGACGCTGATGGAGGACATTGTTGTTTCTAAAGACCCCGACGGTGACATTACGAATAGACATTTATGAGCGACTTTGTTTTGGATTTTCAGTTTGGTTTTTATACCTTTGTTAAGTTTGCATTACTGTCATGAAAAAGTGTGATTTTGGGATTTTCACCTTAGGTTCTTCGATTTACTGGTGTTCATTTGATTTTAAACATTTTGAATTATTTTCAGTTGTTAAGTTTGCGTTTTGTATTAAAGTTATGATATATATCTAATAGAGTCGTTAGTGTTTTGTTTTCATGTAATAAAATGCATATAGTGCGGGCGTGCGTTTTCATTGTCCTTAAGTATATAACAGGCCTTGTTACCATATGGGTTCTTCAAATTATCAAATTATTGATTTTGATTGCACGTAAAACTGCAAATATATCTGTCCATATGTAGATAATTTGATAATTAAATGTAGATACATGCAGTTAGTTTGGGACCCTGGCAGATGATTCATACCAAATATCATGTGGCCGAAAAAAAACTTTAAACTTTCCGTGATTAAAAAAAATCCACTTACATCAAAACCAGCGTTTTTTTTTCTCCAAATTCGATTATTTAAACAACATTTTGCAAGGAACATATATTTCCAACTTACTCCTAACTTCTTGTTTGTTTATATATTCATACTACGTTTAGACAGTCATTTATATAGTCGAACAAACAAATTAAATGAAATAATAATCGCACATAACAGATGTCCATGATTTTCACAATTCGTTTTATAATCCAATAGAATATACCTAATTGATTTAAACGAAAATCAAACAAAACAAAATTTAGAATGTCTTCCTAATGTCTTCTTGAATACCCTCCCTAAAATTTTAACATTTTATAGCCAAATATTAATTGCTCAACATATAAAATCGAATTTTGCGCAACGTACTCTCAAAATGTTCTTTTATTTTTTTAATAATCCTGTTTACATCGATCTGTAGGCATAATGATACTTTGCAAAACAGGTCTCAGGGTTCTTGTTTAAATTAATAAAATGTAAAACTATGAAAAAAATCACTCACATTATAATTTAAATTAATTTTTTATATATTTTATTTTAGAATTGTTTCAAAGACAGAAATTGTGTGGGTACCGTATCTTTTGAAATAACAGTGTGTTCCGTATCATTTCAACATCTCTTTATGAAAATATGCTAAAACATCACTGCATTCACTCGATACATTGGACATAGTAAATATATCAGATTTACCATGTATTTTTCTATTAAATAATGTAAAAAAAAACATATGACTTGCTAGAAATCGCCTGTTATGCCAAATGAGTGTGTACCGTTCCCCTCGGCCCAGGCTATGAAAAGAAAACTGTACTCGAATGTTCTCAAAAAACCATTCAGGGGTTTTCAGAATTTTGATATACCGTGGATAACTGATATAATTACGGGTACTCTGCGCCTTATCTCTTCAAAATCGGTTGAGTAATAAATAAGTTATGAATAAAAAACATACCTGAATCGGTGAAAAATCGGCGTGTTCCGTACCCGAAAAGTCACGTGGTATGGCCACATTTAAAATGTCGCTGCATATACTTGATAAGAGCATCTGCTGTGAACATTTATATAACATACTGCCATAGTAATGATTCATAAAAGATACGATATATATTTATTTACGTTGTAATTCAATGATGCTAAAGTTTGATGCTTTATTCTAAACGAGTCCATCATACAACAAGAAACATGGCAATGCCATGAAACCAGGTTTTCAATTATCACCATTGTAGATAAATATGTTGTATTTGAAATACAAATACAAGCAACAAACAATGTAACTATGTGCAATGTAAAACATGAATAATGTAGGAGGAATTGCCACTGAAGAAGTGTTCACTATAATATTATGTATAAGGAAAAAAACAAAGGGCCATAATTAGGTCAAAAACTATCCAATCACAAAACCCCGACAATATGTGCAAGGGTGCTTGATGACAAAGCTTCTGTGAAAGTTTGAACAAAATCCGTTGAGAAATGTAGGACGAGTTCAGCACAGAAGAATTTGTTCACTATAATTATATTGATAATTCTGTATAATGAAAAACAAGTTACAAAGTAGACATGAAATAATATATCATATCTTTTTTAAATTACCTCCAAAGATGATATGACCTTTGACTGCCAAATCAAGTTAAAAATCATGTAAACAGGATTTTCAATGTTAATGTCACTGTGACCTTGACCTTGGAGCCAGCCATGCGGAACATGCGTTCTGCACGTCATCTTGATGTGGTAAACATTTGTCTGAAGTTTCATCAAAATTCTTCAAAGGGTTGAAGAGTTACAGAGCGGACAGGATTTTCAATGTTAATGTCACTGTGACCTTGACCTTGGAGCCAGCCATGCGGAACATGCGTTCTGCACGTCATCTTGATGTGGTAAACATTTGTCTGAAGTTTCATCAAAATTCTTCAAAGGGTTGAAGAGTTACAGAGCGGACAGGATTTTCAATGTAAATGTCACTGTGACCTTGACCTTGGAGCCAGCCATGCGGAACATGCGTTCTGCACGTCATCTTGATGTGGTAAACATTTGTCTGAAGTTTCATCAAAATTCTTCAAAGGGTTGAAGAGTTACAGAGCGGACAGGATTTTCAATGTTAATGTCACTGTGACCTTGACCTTGGAGCCAGCCATGCGGAACATGCGTTCTGCACGTCATCTTGATGTGGTAAACATTTGTCTGAAGTTTCATCAAAATTCTTCAAAGGGTTGAAGAGTTACAGAGCGGACAGGATTTTCAATGTTAATGTCACTGTGACCTTGACCTTGGAGCCAGCCATGCGGAACATGCGTTCTGCACGTCATCTTGATGTGGTAAAACATTTGTCTGAAGTTTCATCCAAAATTCTTCAAAGGGTTGAAGAGTTACAGAGCGGACAGGATTTTCAATGTTAATGTCACTGTGACCTTGACCTTGGAGCCAGCCATGCGGAACATGCGTTCTGCACGTCATCTTGATGTGGTAAACATTTGTCTGAAGTTTCATCAAAATTCTTCAAAGGGTTGAAGAGTTACAGAGCGGACAGGATTTTCAATGTTAATGTCACTGTGACCTTGACCTTGGAGCCAGCCATGCGGAACATGCGTTCTGCACGTCATCTTGATGTGGTAAACATTTGTCTGAAGTTTCATCAAAATTCTTCAAAGGGTTGAAGAGTTACAGAGCGGACACAATTTCGTTTGACGCCCGCCCATCCGCCCATCCGCCCGCCATACCCCAATCTAATAACCAGGATTTTCAAAATTGAAAACCTGGTTAAAAATCTCTTTAACATAGATATAATCAATATTTAGTTTTATTAAATAATGAGAAACTTTCTTACATGTCATAGAATATGAAGTACTTTTTTTTGAGGAAATGGCATGATTCCCACATTTTTATCTGTGCTTTGTCTTTTATGAGAAAAAAATTAAAAACTGTATCTACGGTTTACCGTTTTCTGTAATAAATAATTTTGGTCTGAAATTATTTTGATAAACAAAATTCAACACATAAAAAGTTCTAGCGAAAAAGTTAGATTTATATAATCTTTCATGAAATTCAGCTTGAGCGTTATTGCTTCTACCAATACAATGAAACAAAATTAATTGCCAATTGTGCCAATCATCTCTGTCAATATTGATTCTAAATCTTAACGTTGATCAAATTTATCATTGTACGAGAAAAAACAAAACTCTCTATTACAGGATTGGATATCACAGGCTTAAAACATTTGGGAATGTAATTGGTCAGAAGACCGGTAAATTGAGTTTAATAATACGTTTTTGTTGTTAAGAGCACCTAGGACAGACTGACATTGTATCCAATTTCGTCTTATTAAATGTTAATTTTGACACCCACCTTAAAGTATAAGGTGTGAAGACAAAATTGATTACAAATGATTTTCGACTGTGTATCACTAAAAAGCTATAATTCCATCTTAATCAACCTTGTTAAAAACTAGATGATGATAGATTTCACAATTTCATTGCAATAAAACTACATTGTCTATTCAAGCGATATCATTAACGCACTAAACACGAGTTATTTGTTACATATTTCGTTCATAACACAGTTTAAAACATATAAAAAAGTTTTCTAGAACACTTCCAGACTTCCGGACATCACAAATAAGTCTGACAAAAAACAGACGTAATGTGCAGTTGTTGAATTTCAGTTAAACTGGAAAATGATATATTGTAATAATTATTTTAAATGTGTCCGACAAATCATGTTTTATTCATAACACTATCATGTCTACACACTTAATAGCATCATAGTGGATTCTTCTTTTCTTCTTCTCCATTAAGAGAAGAACTCAATTACCATATAATAATTGATACTGTCTTGAATGTGTTGATATGATTGAAAATAACACATAATGTTTATACGACTCATTGTGTTAATAAGGCCTTATGTTTTAGAGTTATACATGTTTTTAGTAAATGAATAAATAAATAAAGAAAGAACAAAAGAAAGAAAAATATTTTTTTGTTCACACAATGATAAATGAAATTAACTAACCAATTGTCAACAATACTAGGGTAATACATCACTTTTATGTAAAGCACACTTATTTCATGAATGCAACTCCTGGAGATTAAGTTCAAAGAGGTCATCAATTCGGGTTGTCCGTCTGTCCGTCCATATCACTTTTGTGTCTGCTCCATAACTTTAAAACCGCTAAAAAGTTGTTTAAATATCTTGACACATTGGCACAAGTGATCACCATTATGAGACCATGTGCAGAGCGGAAAAAATGGGTAACTATCCCCGAGGTAAAGGTCACACATATTCCTGACCGCAACTTAAGTACTGAAAACTTTTTAAAATGACTTTGCATGATGATAAAATGTGTGAAGCGCAATATTCAGGTTGCTACTCCAATGTCTAGGTCAAATATTAAAAGTTATCAATTTTGTGTCCTCTTGGTGACTACTGATTTTTTCATTATATTGGCACAAATGATCACTATCATCACCTACAGAGAGCAACAACTTGGTGGCTACCCCAAGTTCAAGGTTATAACATAACAAGTAGTCTTGTAATTCTCACCTGAATCATTTGCAAAACATGAAAACTGTAAAAAGCGATACTTTAGAGTCATTGTCAAGGTATAATAGGTTGAAACAGGACATATTACTAAAGCCTACGAAACAGCAATTTTGCCTAATCCATGATACAACCAAATATATAAGAAACTTGTCAATGTGTGACATCTAAAATAACCCATGGTTACCTAAAATATCAAACAAAAAAGAGGATCTAAAAATATATCATTCTGAAAATTCTTATGGAAGATAAACGGTCAATAACTGAATGAACAAATGTGCTTATGATATGCATGGCACAACATCAATGTCATTGTTAGTTTAAGGTACACATACATGTCCGCTGCAGAAGGGGATTTAACTGTCTATTTGATTTTATGAAAAGAAGATTATGATATTTGGTATGTATATCCATATAAATAAAACTTTATGGCATGTTTCCTTTCCAGTTTTTGTTCATCTGTTTACCCCCAAGTTCTATATTTACATAAATATTAGACCAATGAGATACCTCTGAAATTACCAGGTCATATTTATTAAAAAATTAGAAATAAGATGATATTTTACGCTAGATTATCTTAAAAGAAGAGGACAGGCCTTATGCATTGTGTGTATTATTGTATTGAAATATATTAGATAAATACGATAAATTAATTCTATTGTTCAGATTTGCATATTTTTACTCTCTCTCTCTCTCTCTCACTCTCTCTCTCTCCCTCTCTCTCTCTCTCACAGTTCGTGTCAATTTTGATGAATAAAAATAGACCATTCTTTACATTTTAGAATCTATTTATAGAGATAGCTTATTTATTATCAATTTGATAATCCAGTTACTGTGATAAAATTGGTAAATAATAAGAATAATAATTCCAGTTAATTCGGAATTTACTTTAATAAAGACTTAATGTGCACTCAAGAGCCATTTAATACAATAGACCGGAGAATAATAGTATATCACTCAATGACAGTCAAATATAAACGTAAATTAACCATTTACAACAAATATTTTGGTTTGCTCGTTGTAAAAGCTTACGGCAGTAGACAAAGAAAAGCCGTTTTTCATGAGCAATATCTGGACGAAATCCTTACGTAATTAAAAGTATAAGTACTAAAGTAATTGAACAGTCTTAATCAAACCACTCACTATTATTTTTTTTATTACTATCGAGGTCTCTACCCTGTTCCCAACAGTTTTATTAAATAAAACGTCATAACGCTCGAAGAGAAGAATTAATCAGTTGACTACTTGCACTTATCACTGCCGTCGATGAACAGGCTCTGAAGCATTACAAATTTGCCGTTTTGGAAAGTCAGGAAGGATTTTTGGAATAAATGTTGCAAGTAAATAATCAATTGATAAATGAAATTTTCGAATGTAAAATAAGTCCTTTCAAGCAACGACAATGTTTAAGCAATTTTCATCCAAGTGCATTTTGAGTTAAATTTATGTAATGCGTAATAAAATTTCTTAATAGTAATATAACCTACTGTATGCTTAGATCTTTGATATAACTGCGTCCTCTTTGGCTCTTTTTATTTGAAAGTAGATAAACCTAAGATTTGATATCAAATTATTAACTTTCATAGTTTTTCGTTATTATAACCTTAACTTATCTTAATTAATGCTATTTGAGTCTCATTGTATTTTTAATCCATATTTATCACCTCTTTGTGTCATGTTTGTATATGGAATGAGAGATGTTCTTTGACTTTGACTTCATTGACTTTCTCTATAATGTCTTATTACTCCGATTAAAAATGTGTAATTATCGTAAACGTAAAATAGAACCGTAAATTGCATGATATTTTGTAACAAATAATATGTAAATGACACTTTATTACTTTCTCTTCTCTTTTTATGTTCAATGATTATTTCACAATGAGACATTTACATTGACGACGAAGATATTCAAGTAATAACAAAAGGTCACATAGATGGTTTTACACTGGATGATGTAAAGACTGCCAGGGAACGTTATTGAAGAATACAGTTTATATTTTATATTTTAGAATTGTACATTGCTGTTAATGTGAATAGAATAGACATATGTACATAATTATATTTTCCCTTTTTTCAAGTAAGCTGATATCCGATGTTTTATTTTAAACGTGTGCATCATTCACAATTTAAATACTAAAATCGTATGTCTGAATACTCAAGCTTCTTAACATAGATCGTATAAAAATGTCTAAACATAGTTATTGTTTAAAAGGTAATTTAAGATATACATAAACATATCATATATCGTTTTTTTAATAATCATGAATAATTGTTTAGCAACCAAAAGACAATTTTATCTGTTCGCTGTCTTTTATAGCAAAACTGCACATTCAATATTTCTTCGCGCATGCGTGCTTGCATATCTCATGGTACTTGCGAAACTCATACGACGCCGTTAACTTATCTTTATAAACAAAGATGTAAATATTTTATTTCAATAGCAGTTATTAAGATGACACTTATTATTCTAAATTAAGGATTGTTTTGAGTTCTACAAATTAAAAAGAGAAATTGTTCGTCTTTTAGAACATTAATTGGTTGAAAACAACAACATCATGCCAAGGTTATCTGTTTTAGAATTGTATCAAAACATAACATCCTTGGTCCTTTACTTTTTCTCATCTACATGAATGACATAGTCCAAGATCTTCAATCAAATGTTAATTTTTTTGCTGATGATACCAGTCTCTATCTTGTTATTGAAAAGCCACAAACTGCAGCACGACAATTACAATCAGATATTGAAATAATAGCTGCTTGGGCAGAAAAATGGCTTGTCACTTTCAATCCGTCTAAATCAGAATCCCTTATTGTCTCTAGAAAAAGAAATCCATATCACCAACCACTTCAAATGCTTAATCAAACTATACCTAAAGTAAAAGATCATAAACACTTAGGATTATTTGTGTCTCACAATTGCCTGTGACATTCACATATAGAATATATTAATGAAAAGCATGGAAACGGGTGAACATAATGAGAAAACTGAAATTCATGTTACACCGTAAATCTCTTGAAATTATTTATATATCGTTTATCCGACCAATCCTTGAATATGCGGATGTAGTATGGGGAAACGCATTTCAGTATGAATTTGACCTCCTAGATAAAATACAAAATGAATGTGCTAGAAAAGTGTCCCATCTTCAATTCGTGAATGGAACAACTTGCCCCTTAACATAAGGAATTTACAAACCCTTTCAATGTTTAAAAATTATCTATCACGTGATAAGAAAACTACACCAAAATACTTTTATTTTGGTGATAGAAAACTACAAATTCTTCACAACAGGTTACGCACAAAATGTAGCTCCCTAAATTATCATTTGTTTCTTAAAAATATATCACCATCGCCATTATGTGAGTGTGGTCAAACGGAAACTAACTTTCATTACTTCTTTGAATGCAATCACTTTCGTACATGGCAACCCGGACATCTCAGATACTGATAATGCCAATATCTTTAAGCATGTTCATACTTTTATCTCAGAATCAAAGCGATTTCTCTGAACTTAAAGTGAAACAGTGAAGCAATCTTTCTTTTCTCTTTCTTTCTTTTTTTTCCTATTGTATTATTTGTTTTCTTTTCTTCTTTTTTCGCTATTATATTTTCTAATTCTTATCCCGATGATTACTTATAAATATAACATTTACTTCGTCACAAATATTCACATTCCATTTTTTGATAATTGTACAAAATATTATAAAGTCGACACATTATAAAGTTACACTAAAAGGAGAAGAATTTTATAAGACTTAGTCTGTCGTTCTCATCATTTTCTTTGAATATATTATATATTTGTATTCTGATTGTATTGTATTATGTATATCATGTAACTATTCGGGAAATAAATATGTTTAAACTAAAACATAACGAAAGTTAATGTTTAAAACGATCATGATTTTGTCCGTATCAATTACAAGTCGAGTTTTATAAAGGAGCAAGTAGTTGGTAGCAAAGAAACGTCGGCCAAGTATTCAAGGTGCATGTCTTCCTTTCACAGACATTGCTGGTCCAAAACCTATCATCATTTGGAATAAGTACTGGTTAGTTCAAGGAAACTGACTCGGAGGGTTCAAGTTAGTTTTTAAGCTTTAATTACCATCGAAATGCCAAAAGAAATATGTCAAACTGAAGCGATATTACCATCCGGAAGCATTTATCATCAGTACTATGTTAAGTGTCATAGATGAAATGTTCTGACAGAATCTTATGATGAGATTTATTACATCTTCCATACCACAAGCTTGATCGCTAGTGCCGCTGGTCATACACAAAGCAAAATTAATTGTCAATTGTGCCAATCATGCCTGTCGATATTTATCCTTAGTTTCCAAGTTAACCAAATTTATCACTATGCGAGGAAAAACTACTGTATTTGATTTATCTGGGTCATATTAAAAGCTAAGTTACTGAGCTGTTCTGATACAAAAAATAAAAGCACCAAGTACCTATTGTAATAACATCTACTTTTACCTAATTTTAAAAAAGTATAATGTTAGTTGAAACATACACATGCAACGGAATGTTAAAATGCTATAGTTTGCGAACCGATTTAATACCAAGTGTCTCGACTTTGTATCATTAAAAATCTATAATACAATCTTAGCCGGCTTTCAAGACACTACATACTGATAGTTTTCACATTTTCCGTCGAATAAAAGTATTTTTGAATCATCGTAACAACACATTTATCAGCATCAATGCTATGTATGGTATATCTAAGGATAATAAATAAGTGTTCGATTAATGTTTTAAAGACAGAATTATAACAACGTTTTAATTGTTGGTTATAAACAAAATTTCTTTTTAGCAATTGTCAAGTGCTATGTGACAGGCGTAAAAAGTTGATCCGATCTTCATCTCAGTGGTGTTCTGTTTTCGTCGCTCGGTCCAGTTGTATTTAAAACGTTTAGTTTTTAGCTTGACCACTGTTTAAGGCGCTGCTATGGTTCTATAGTTTTCTCACATTACGATATCTTCCATGAACAAACTTTATACACATTTTGAGAAAGGATGAGCCTTCGGAAGCATTGGTCACAACAAAATTACATGACCACTGCAGACTCGGTTTTATTGAGTTTGTTCTGGAGGAATAATGAGAAAATGCAACATCCCTCACGCCTTCTAGCACCGTGTTTGCAATTTTCAACTATTCGCTTGCTTTGTCTCAATAGCTCTCATGGGATCTCACTTTTGCAGATTCGACAGAAATGTAAAATGAAACTAACAAAAGCTGTCGTATGAAAGTCGATTTTTAAAATCGTTTCATGTTACAAAAAGTTGCATATCCTATCCAAGTACATTTTCAATCATTTATCAATTTTACGCACACTGAATATGTTCTATCCTTTTCATAAAACCTTGTATTTTCCTTATTACTTTGTGTCCAAGTTATGCTCCAAATTTCTATATCTACATAAATATCCGACAACTGAGACACTTCTTCTGAAATAACCTAGATATATTCACTAGAAATAGGATGACATTTGGAATATTCTATGATTGATTATCTAAAAATGCATCAGAAAGAGATTTTTTTCTAAATACTGAAAGAATGTCTTGTAATATAACAATAAAATACAAGAAATTAATTCTATTGTTCAACATTGCATACACTCAGAAGCATTTTAGTCTTTTTTTTTAAACAATTGCTTGCTATGTCCTTTAATATGTTGTGATTGAACAACATGTCTACCAAGACATGTATGCATCTTCAACACATGTTCATCATATTTAAATAAACTTTCAAGTTTGATATATTATAAACATTAATTTAGATATTCACGTATGAACTTCTTTTATTTTTCAAACAAAAACAAACTCTTAAGTGTTAAATCTACCGTATTTAAGACACAAGAATTGATTTACTTTGTTTTTAGAATTTTCCATTTCAGCAAGCGAATAAAGGTCGATTATTGATCAATTGCTCTGTTAGCAATGGCTGTAGTTTGGTAAATATTGCAGATAATAAATTATGAAAAAAAAAAGAAATATTATTTCGTATACCTAAAAACGAATATGACTTCGCTACTCAATACTTCATTCACATAACTATTTTATAGTTAATTGCTATTTAAAGGTTTTGTAATAGTTTAAAATTAAATGAAACTCATCAATAGGGATTATGTTGGATTTAATATGCATTTTAGAGCGTTTAATGGAAATAGACACAATAATGTAAACATATTAACATTCCTTTCATGGCCAGCCAAAATCACGACTGTTTGCGAAGTTTAAGCCCTGATGTTTTTTCTACATTTCTGAAAAGGAAACTAGTACAATTCCGCCCATTACTTATATAATTCAACTCCGACAAAACATAAGAATAATTGAAAAAAGCACGGTCATTATTTCATTAATCATATTTCGAAATTAAGTACTGCTTAAACAAAGGTATTTGGTATACAGTCCAAAAACCACATTCAATTTCAGTAAAATTCCTCACATATGTATCAAACTGTTTTAATTATGAAGGGATTTTTTTATATTTTGATAATGACATATGATCTAAACATTGACAGTTACTCTAGAAAGAAGGATCTTGTTTTAGATTTCCTTTAATTTGATAAGATATGATAAAGGAGAAAACACGTAAAAGCAATGGAAACATAAGACAAATGATTACAGATTATCAAAATACTTGTGATAGTGTTTCTGTATATAGGAGATTTTACTTCTTATATTTGTTCTCCAGTTACAGTTTGAGCATATTATCTGAATAACACCATGATTTGTTTGTAAATTCTTTCATTCATCTTTTGACCTATTTCTATGTCTTATATATCTATTCATTTGTTGTAGAATAATTGACAATGAGGGAAATATAGATATGTAAATGATGCTTAATTTGTTGTCTCTGTCTATTCTGTGTTCATTTATTGTTTCACAATAAGATATTTACATGAATATTGGACATTAAAATAATAACTAAGCAATATTCCCTAGAATAAAAAGATGCTTTGATCGTTTTGCACTGAATGATCTTAACAAAACTACAATCGTTATCGGTGTAACGTCTAGTCTTAATTTACGTAATATACCCCAAAGATATATGACTTTCTCTGTATTATCATATCAGGTTTTTCGGTTCATTATATCAAATATATTTAGTGTTGTGAATTCTAAGCTGATTAAGGCGGTACTGAGAGGGGCGACCTATTTTAAACGTTTTATTATCTCGATAAATCTGACTCTATGATTTTAACACTATACATTGAATAAGTAATAGTTACCGCACGAGGAATGGGTCTGCATAGTATATACAGACCCAGGTGGCGATTTGAAGACCGAGAGAGCGTAGTAACTATCTTACCTAAATGCTCTTTTGTTTTTCTATCCAAATATCAGTTAATAACTCACTTTTTATCAATACAACCCGCAAGAAACCTTTTATTTATGTGCTTTATCATGTATAAGAATGCATTTCAAAGTCATTCAAATATGCCAACCGCTACGTTCTTGTAATTCATTAGTGCACAAATCAGGTGTTATTTGAAAATTCTCGTTTTTTTTTCGAGGGGTTTCATTATGTAAAAAGGTCAGGTAAATGTACTTGTTGAGATTAGTCACAGAAAATGAAAACAAAACTTGCCGAGATTCTGTTTAAAGTCATTGATATAAAGAGGGCAAAGGTAAGATCATTATTTTGTTATATGTATATATAATATAATAATAATATATTCAAAATATTGACATAAAATACTTTATCTTGATATATAATGAATTCCATGGTAAATATATGATCAGTCTATATTAGATATAAAATTTACGACTATTTTCAAAGAAAAGTAAGTGATAGGCTTCTATGAATATAAATACTAATATTATATGTAGTTAAACTCTCTTGTGCGTTTTATAGATGGTCGATTTTAAATATGCTTAGAATTTCATTCATGTTCGGAAGAAATTTCTTTCGGTGTATACTCTATAAGAATCATCTCCTTGTTCATATGTTTGATAAGATCGTTTTTATCCCATAATGCAGAATTTTTAAAATAACGCAAGATTGTGCATAAACCCACAAAAAAACAGACTAAATTGTGGAAATAAATGCTGAAAACTAGTATTATATGAAGCTTTATAGTTCGGCAAATGTGAGTATACCGAAAAACAGGCTATTAAGAAAGCCTAAAAGCGCGTTTTTGTACTAATTAATATCGACGAATCAAAAACGGTAGTCAGGTCGGTTTCCTCAAAGCAGAAACTATCGTGGAAGTATATGTTATGAGAGCTAGATTGATTATATATAATCAATAACATATAAGCATTCATTTCTTATTAAACAAATTATCTTAGACTTTATAGAAAATAAATTTCTATTTACCTCTTTTCGTAATTTCTTTACAAATAATGCTTTTTAAAACTTACAAAATTGATAAATCTTCATTTGAGCATCATATTTCTGATATAAAACCATAAAAAATTTGAGTTACAAAATCTTTAAAGACAAGACATGATGACCATTCTTCAGGATATACAAAATGTAATTCAATTTAATTTAATCTTTTCCATGAAAGTAAAACTAAGATAAGTCGTGAATAGTTTTAAAACAAAGTAACATAAGTTAATTATTTTACACATTTTATACACGGAATGGTAATATTGCATTCATTTGATTTTGAGGTACCTTTTTTATATTTATTTGGAACTACGTGTTTCCGAATTTCTTCTGGATTGAATTTAACTGTCAACACTTTGATATTGTTGTCAATTCACTTCATTGAATAAAATTTGTTCACAAAAGTCATCAGGAAGCTTTAATACAAAGTACATATATAAAGCGGGACATATGTTTCTTTGATGACAATGATTTTATGGGCTGGTTGCCGGACATACACAAGAAAGACATTTTTGGTGTTGTTAACTTGAATCGTTTTTTAAGAAAAGACACAAAAGCTAAAGCTAATATGTTTTGTTTTGCAATGAGATTAGTGGCCTGAATATCGGATCGATACACTAGAACACACAGTTTCCATATAATATCTGTCTCATGAAATAAGTTTACAGTTTAAATTAACAAAAATAAAAGAGTATGTCAATATAAAACATTTTACCAAAATATCGTATTATAGCGAGGCGATTAAAGTGTCAAAACGGTAGAATGCCAAACAAATTTATAACAGTGTGTTTAATTAAAAGAGTAATAAATACAATATTTTCCTATCTTCTGTTGACTTAAGCAAGTGATAGAAAATACAGAGGACTTCAAACCTTGTTTCATAAAGAAATTAGATGCACAATCCTTTAAAATATGCTGAAATATTGAATAAAAATGTATGAATACAAAAAGAGTATTTCTATGTACTATATTAAATCATTTATTATTCTAAGTTATATAAAGGACAAATAGAAATTATGTTACAATTTATTTTCTGTTATTTTATAGAAAGCCACACATTTTATACAAATCAAGCCCTTAGGGATTCTATAGAAATGGCTTTGAGTGTTTTAGTTATTTTAAACAATGCAAACGAATAGCAATATGTTATCATAAAAATAGCTGTAAAACGGACTTTGAAACCGACAGGAATGGATATTAAAATTGTTCTGCTTTAACACCTAAAAAAGCCTCTATTATATAATAGAGGCAGATCCGCTAAAAATTAAAAAAGAGGCTTTTACAATGTAATATGAGATGATTCTAAGAAGAAAAATAATTCAAATAGCCGCAGCCGACTGGAATGTAATATTTCTCCATGTTTGTTTTACCAAAAGTAATTGCTGCTTCAATGCACTGTTAATCATTTAGTTTCTGTCAAATTAAATGTTCACGTGAATAAAGAGAATCGTGAAATTGGTTGATCTTATTGGAAATAGCGAACTGAATTAACTATCTTTCTAGAGAAATGTAATGAACAATTGAATGAAAAATGTCAATAGCATTGTTTTAATTAAATGTGCCGTACAATTACTGGCTAAAAAGTGTTCTTGTAGATGAATTATTTTCAGTTTATTGTGAGAATGTCTACGAACTAGAAAGTCATGAAACACATTCTCTTTTTAGAGACTTGACTCCTAGTCTAATATATTTTGAGAGGAAATATAGTAACAAAAGACTTAGGAGGATAAGTCACATATTTTTCTCAAATTGAGCAGCATAAAAAAATGGGATGTCTATAGTCAAGTGATCACGAACAGTGGAGAAAATTGAAAACATAAAGACATAAACATTGGTTATTATCTCAGAAATGTATGCCTGTAAAAAGTGACTTTGCTGAGAAAGTCAAAAGACAAATTGTGTAGGTCTCATATAAGTAGGTGGCCTGACATCAAGTGTATCCTACAAAGAAATGATGTGTCTGTCTCTCACCGTTATTTTGACGTTGGAGAGTGGGTCGATCGCATTGCTTTACTATGATGGCTTATCTATACTTCATTCTGTGTAATCAAATTAAATGATATGTTGCTGTATATACACTCAGCAATGGCGTATATATGATAACAAATGAAAAGCTTTAAGAAGCTTGATATGTACTTTATATTCCATGACATTGAGACAACCCGCGTAATACATAGAAAAGTAACAAAATAAACGCAATGATTATCAAATAGATAAACAGATTAATATTTATATTGCACATTGAAACAGATGTTTATTTTATGTTGTTTTCAATGAAGAACAATACGATACAAAAGGAAACACAACACATGGTATTATTATTATAAACTTAGAATCTACACAGTTACTTAAAAATAAAAGTATCAATGAATACTATGTATAAAGTATCACTTTTAGATACAATATTAAAAAAGGAAATCTATCTAGTTATGTTTATTATGATATACTTGCATTTCTCAGCATACGCAACAACAGCAACATTTGATTTGCATAAATGTTATAACAACATTATAGCCATATAGTATACATAAAATAATGTAAACAGTGGTACAAGTTCAAATACAAGAAAGTACAAAATGGTTAGCACAGGAAGCATAAAGATGAGTTTAAATTCTGTGTCTATTGCAAGATGCAAAATAAACATGTTTGCCTAAACCAATTTATTCTTTAGGTGACGTTGCTGATAATAAATTTTCAATTTTTTTAATGAAGACCATCAACAGTAATAATGATCCTAATTACCGTGTGTTTGGGACAAACCAAAAGAAAATGCTATTCGTTTTCGACCATTCGCCTTTTACAATGTGTACAAATTCTATCTTGTCTAGGTATATTTATGTATCGACCAGTTTCTCATTTTAAATCATGTGATGAGGTTCTTGCATAAAGCCATTGATATATTATCATCTATTTTCCTTGCCGAACAGAAAATGATTGATCTTTTCTGATTAGTGTAAACGATACACGTTTATCAGAAATAAGTGCATAACTATCTTATGTACGACATTAATGTAATCTTAATTTAAATCAACTTAAAAATGTACATTTACGACCTCATTTTTGGTCAAGACATTTCTATGGTAAGATTGCTGGTGAAAAACAAGTGTAACTGTTTTAAAGTTCTTGAGAAGATCAAAAAGTCTCTTAGAGAGTAATAATACAATGCGTCGATTACAAAATATCGATTCAGAGATTCTTTCTTAAGATATAAAGACTTCCACATGCTCATCAGGAAACGTTTGAAGTATGTAAAATAAGAAGTGAACTGAAAAAAGTTGAATCAATAATTCCTTAGGAGTTATCTTTTTATTCCCTATTTGCATGTATGAGTATAATATGTAAAGCATCTATCGAATCAAAGCAATATAATGAACCATTAAGCTTATGGCATAAGCAATAAATTCACTTACAGTTCTTGCTTTATATGTAATAAAAAAGTGATAAAACATTGACATAATTAGCACGACTATGTTTTCTACAGACTATAGTTCAAGATAAGGGCAATAAAATATGTAACTATTTGGTCATGAAAGATAAAATCAGGTCAGCGTTAGTTTATTCAGCAGATTTTTCTATCAATCTAATCAGCAATGAAAAATAAATCAAAACTATAACAATATCAATTTAGACCTCCCGTTCTTATTTAGAAAAGTAAATTACAACAACAGCTTTTAGTTACAAAAATTTAATTAATCTTATTATCTATATCTATTTTTAAGCTTCAATGATTTATAATGTTTAAATGTAACAATATGCTGTATACATGTTTTCTTTGAATAATAAATCAAAAATGTTATATCTTTTGTATAGAGCAATACAAAGTAAATTGTTATATCATATTCAGCAAGAAAGTTTCAATAAAGTTAAATATCAATGCAGTTTCTATATTTAAACTCAGCTTTATATACCAGAGGTGGTAAGAAATGCATTGTGACATAGACGTCACGTTTCATTTTCATGTCATTGTATCTGATTGGTTCAATGACATGATTATCCTATAAGATTAATGAGGGCAATAAAACGTAAAAATTTATTTCCTGTTTCTACTCTGAGATAACACGAAGGACATACTAATATTCTTGACATCAAAGTAAAAACAACAATGAAAGATCCATTAACATTATTATTAAGTACATTGTACATTTCTGGTCAATAAAACAACACTTTACAATTCAATTTATGACCAAAAAAAACTTGAAATCCGTTCTTAAAGTGTTTTAGATTGTTTTGATTGAGTTCAAAAATGTACTTTGATACAGACTTTGGAAAAAGGATATCTGAAAATAACTGGAAATGATGTTTTGAATAAAACTTTTTAGAAGTTTAGATAAAGATTTTATAAATAGTAAATTTCACGAGTAAGTCTAGCTGAAACCTGAAAGTGAAAAGGTTCTTTTTCCGTAAACTAAGGTTTGATATCATTTTTGGGAGAAGAAAGAAATTATTGCAAAATATATACAACAGAAAAGAAAAATTATAAACACTGTCAGTATTTTCATCGGGCTGATAAAAATGACTTAATACAAAAAGTTTTGCATATAAATCGAAATATGTTATAATTAAATTATACTCATTGGAGTAGTAACAATTAGACAATATTTTTGCAATATTTCATTTGTTGTCTTACACACCGTTTTTTTGCAAAACATTTTTGATTGATTTGTTAAAAATGTTCATATAATTCGTAAGAAACATATCAATCATCACATAATTAAAATTACAGTAGAGTTTCGTGATAGTTAATCCTTCTTTAACGTCTTATTCCCAAAAGATGACTAGATAAATAATGATTTTGATTTATAGTTAGGTTGCATGGCATAAAAATATATAAAATAAATGCATTTTCATGACGAAAAGAAAGCATAACAAAAATGTGATTCCAAATTCAATATAAAATGTAAGGACTTCTGATTTCTGAATCAATATAGAATTTTCTTAAACAAGAAGAATTTTATATATAAAATTTAAGTTACTAGATTGAGCGTTACAAATAAATGTTTGTTCTTGCTGTAAGGCGAATGAAGTATAATGGATATTTTCTTTTCGGTTTTATTGGATGCAGGTGATTAACATAGAAAGTCCTGCAGAATTCTTTGGCATATGGTATTGTTAATCATAGTATTGGAAGAAATGATTATCTTTATTCAAACAGTTGAAACAGATTTTCAGACTCTGACTCAGGTATAACGTGGAAAAGAATTGTTCCGTCAAACACAACTAAAGTGGTTTTCAGTCAATTATTCATTGAATAATTATTCATTGAATGTCTTGATATTGAAATGTTACTATTTATTATGAAACTTACACAAAGGGGGCTTTCCCCTGCAATTGCAAAGTTTATATGTAAAATTGAGGCCGCTAAAAGAAATTGAGTCAATGATAATTTCTCAAATATATTAACATTGAGTCAATACCTACATCTGCTGCTATGTGTATACAATCTTGCACTAGGAGATCCCTCAAGATCAATTTAAAAAAAAGTTGAAAACAATAAAATATTTACTTAAGAAGGTTTTTTTTGTCCATCACTTCTCATTAAATAGCACATTCACATATATATAAGACAATTAAGACACTTCTACAAAATACCAGACACATTTACATGAACTAAAAAGATAGTTTCATTGTAATACACTATACAGCTAGACCATCTTTATGGCTTCAGACAACCTTGTGATACTGTATTATGAAAGTATTAGCACTCTACATCTTATTTTGTCGATAACAGTGACGATGTAAATATTTAATATCAAAATTACAAAATATTAAACGCTATTTAGTTCAGTTCTGTCTATTATTACTCTATTATGATGCCATTTAAAATGACTAAATAACTGATTTACCTCGAGTTTGGTCATCAATTGATTTGATTAGTTGTTTTTTTAAAAATATATTTTATTGTCTCTTCTTATTCAAGTAGGGACATTTAATTGCAGATAAAGACTACGCCAAGGCAAATAGAACATGTTTTTATCTGTCTTTTATGAAATTTCTTTTCATAAATTATTGGAATATCTTTTACAAACCTGTTATAATTGCCTAAAAGTTATTGTGGTGATATGAACGGCTAACTTTATACCACTGAATGCCCCGAAAATACTGTTTATTTTCAATCATTTTTATATTTGAATAAAGTATCATTACAATGTAACATAGATACATGTATTTAAAAATGTATAAATTGAATAACGATTTGATTATTGTATGACTAAAGTAAAAACAGTTCCAACTATAAATTCCTCTTTTAAACAAGAAAATAATCGCGGTCGTTTATTTTCTGAAGCGTTTTCTAATCTGAAAAAAAGTAATTTAAATTTTATTTAACACTACTTGGTACAGCAACCCCGTTTACTGATACAGAAGCTATTTGTATTCATAGAGAAAACCATTTCAACATTAAATGCAAGGAAAGTACTTTTTATAATCTTGAAATACGCTTTGATTGCATGAAAACACGAAAGCAAATACAGTATGCAAATAGTTGCCTGTATAAATAGATTACAAGACACGTCTTTTGTAAAATATGTTCACCACTTGGAGTTTATTTCAGACAAACAGTATATCAGTAGAATACTGAATTTATTCCAATTTTATTTACAAACGTTCGGGAAGAAAGCGTGATTATGGACAATGAATTCGATTGTAATACCACATTTTAAATTTGTAGGCTCAGGTTAGAGCAGTGTACCGATGTCTTATACTTATAGAAGTTATATTTGATGATATGATACTATCATTTTCTTAAGTTTATCAAATCTTTTCCGTGTATGATTTAGAAAGTTTCAATACGGATTGTACCTTATAATCATTGGAGTAGTATTTTTTTGTGTATGAACTACTTGTATATAAAAACAAATTGCAGTTAATACAAGAATATCAATATGTACATAATTTGAGAACTTGAGTTACTTTTTTTCAACCACGAATATTTTTATATATACTAATCAACTTTTGCTAAGCACCGTAAGTTAAATCTGATATTGTAACAAGTATAAAACAGATTTTTTTTCCAATTTTTGAAAACTCTGATTCGTCAATGTTTTGAGGTACCCTGACATGAATCCATGACAACTCGTCTAGGTAGCATGGAACGTATGTACCCTAATATTTTCATGTTTGTGATGGGTGTACAATAACATGTCTTTTGTTATACGGCGACATTACCCGCATATTGTTATTCAGTAGCTTACATTTCTTATATATGTCACTTCGATGTGGCGAATGCTAACATAAGGCGGCATTTGAGAGAAGCAGAGCTGTAGAGGGCTGTAGGGATGGTGCAGCAGGGGGCCAACTTCTGCAAGGTTCGTGCGGCGCTGGGTGTGCATCATAACCAAATCCTGAGGGAGATACCAGCTACATGGTATACTCACAGGAGACATGCTGGAGGTCGGCAGAGGGTCACAACACCAGCTCACGATCGGTTTTTGGTCGTTCAGGCACGTCGTGCAAGGTTTTCGACAGCAACTCTCCTCGAAATTACTTTGCTTATGCTGCAGGGGGGTCCGTATTTCCACCCAGACGGTGCGTTGAGGGCTGCATGAAGGTAATCAGCTATCGATAAGACCTTACATACGTATCCTCTTGACGCGTCGACATCGCCAGGCCCGTTTGGAATGGACCATGAAGCATACACGGTGGACCATTCAACACAAGAGACCAGATTTTTCCTAGCCTTCACAGATAGGCGTGATAATGTATGACGAAGACGAGGTGAACGGTTTCAGGCTTCAAATATTGCTGAGCATGACAGCTACGGAGGTGGGTCAGTTATGGTGTTAGGAGGCATTAACTTGGGTTGACGTGCTAAATAGTGGCACATTGACAGGTCAGCCTATATAAAGACAACATCTTAGACAACCAGGTTAGGTTGTATGCTGGAGCAGTCGGCGATCAGTTCATTCTAAGCGACGATAATGCTTGTCCTCATAGGGTCAGGGTGGTCCTGGCCTTCCTAGAGAGAGAATCTATTGAGCACATGGAATGGCCAGCTCGCTCAACTGACTTAAATCCAATAGAACCCATGTGGAATGAGCTGCAAGTTAGAATTACAGCTCGTCAGCTGCAACCTAGAACCACACAGGAGCTTGGAGCTATGTTGGTCCGTCCAAGAATGGGCAGACATACCCGTTAAAACGGCCAGACACCTATTTCAGATTATGAGATAGTCACGGGTCACATCAACGGTATTACGTCTTGAACTGTAAACAAAAACAACGATTTAATAAATTTGAAAAACACACTGCATGTTTTTGTACGTCTTCAAAGAGGGGGTATGGGGCAAGGTCATTCTCTCTTTTAAAAACAAATAAGTGTAAAACTTATTTACAGGGTTAACTTCGTCTTTCAGCTGAATTGATAAAACAGTTAATTAACATTTAAAACGATTCGTACAGCATTTATAAAATAATCCCAAAAAAATCACGTAAAATAATACAAAGAAATAGCTTTCAACTTTTTATCTTTTTCAACAATGCAAAACTGTGCAATGTTTACCATAAAATAGATGTAACGTTTTCGTATTTTGAAAGCTCTATGTGTTCAATAACAAGAAAATCAAAACAAAGAAAATAAGAACAGTTTTGCTTAAATACTGTAAATGATCTGCAAATCATACAGGTCAGTGAAATAGTTAAAACCTCAAGCATTTAATTGTAATCGAAATTCAAATAGGCGAAATTGACTGGAATCAATCTGTGTAATACATCCTCCTGATTGTTTTTGCCAAGACTGCTTTTTCATTTTGTTTATGTCAAATGAAATGTTCATGTGAATAAAGAAAATTGTGCATTATTTTATCTTATTTGAAAGAGCGAACTGAATTAACTATTTCTACAGAAATGTAATGGAAAAAATAGAATGAATGATGCCAATACCATTGCTTTAATTAAATGTGCCGTACAAAAGATTTTCTTGTAGATGAACTACTTTAACTATTTATTGTGAAGAAGTCTACAATCGAGGTCATATAGTCCTGTCTACTAGGCTATTTCTATTTGACGGGGAAAACAAACTAAAACGTATTTGCCAAAATATTATTTACTTTTTCTGAATCTGAGAACCAGAAATTCGTACAAAAAGGGATTCTTATAAGTAGGTTTATGAACCTTAATGAACTAGTGAGCGCAATGTCGCAATAAATTTTGGGGTTAATTATCCATAGAGATTAAATCTAATGATTCGCTATAATTATGTTAAAAACAAAACATGTCTTATATCTCAAAGCCTCAACTTCGTCATAAATCATATTAATATCAAACATACAAAATGATTAAAGCAGATATTTTTTTTTTGACCTATTATTCAAAGCTTCATCAGAGATCGCCTGGTATAATATGCGGTAACCTAGTTTTTCATTCCAATATTTGATAAATACAATAGGATTTTGTTATATTTCTTAACTAATCTGCTGTCAGGTAGTTTCACAATTTTACACCAGTATCGAATAATTCGCTTTGCAGCTGTCATATATAAAGAATGTTTCTCGCACTCACCAAAGAAAGCTTCAATTGTATTGTTTCTTTTTACAGAAATGTAACGTTTTCATGCAAACTCATGTATCAGTTCTTTTGAGGTTTGGCGAAAGACGCCCCAAAGTTCCGAACCATGTAATTAAATTGGACTTATTTTAGTGTCAACAAGAAAAGCATTGATGCAAAGCATTAAAGGGCGTCCAAGCAAGAAATGCAGAAAGTGAAGATGAACTAGTAGACATATGATGACAAGATATTCTTATAAACTTCTTATTCTTATAAACGAAAGACCTTGTTCATTATGAACATTGCTTGGCATGCTAAAATTAAAATATTACTTGTTATTTCTTTATGATCGTGATTATTAATAGCAACGGATATGCATGTATACCATCATTTATAATCCATATGTGTAACGCATGATCTACACCACACTTGTGGAATTGTCTCTTATTATGTTATCGCTATTAGCGAAGACCCCCTCTTAAGGTATCTGTTCACACTTAGTAAAAATATGACACTGGTTATATTACCATGTTGATCATGTTGAGCATAATTGTTTATTATACAATAATTGTAATATCTATTTTAATGTAAAAAATACAGATTTTATGAATATTGTTTTCCTCTTTTTTTGTGTTTTATGTGCTATTTTAATACTGAGTTTTTACGTTTACTACTCTTTTTTATCAAATTGTAAAATATTTTAAGAATTCAATTGTCATATATTGACCGACGATTTTAAGTCAAAACTTAACTGGAAAAAGTCAGTAAATTATGCTTAATCTTTCAATATATAATATTGATTATTCTTAAACAATGTACATGTACATTTGTATTTTACTTTATCATTTTTTAAATTATCAATCAATTGAATAATTCATAAAATCTAATTTGTAACTTTGAATAACTCCTCGGCATCATTACTAAACACGAATAACAAATTAAAAAAAATATTTCAAAGTTGATAGTGTCATATTAATACTATAAAATGTACCTTTTTCTTAATTATTGCACATATTTATTGTTTTCATCTCATTTAGATAAAATGAAACATGCTATTGTTGTTGTTGTTGGGTTTTTTTTTCGAATTGTATGTTTATGTATAATAATAATCAATAAATTTGAGAGTTGATCTGTATTTATTAGTTATTGTAACCAAACTAAGTGACAAACATTCATTTTGGAAAAAAAGCTTATTTATCTGTAAAATATTTGTTCTGTTCTGTAACGATATCAAACATCTACTCCAAAACCGGGAGAGACCGGACAATAAAAGTGTGATACTATTCGCCGGTCACTAGTAAATCCCGGTCAAAATAGACCGGGAGAGACCGGGAATTACCGATAGCAGTACATCCCTCTATAAATAGATTTTCGGAATGTTTAGGTCGTCAACTCATCATTCTATTTTAACATACCATAATAACCCACTGTGTACTACAAAATGATAAATAAAAAAAAACGAAGAGACGGAAAAGGTTATTACATGCATTGCGAAATTCTCCAGTTCGCTATTCATTGTACATATCGAGACATTTTTTTTAATCAAGCACCCTCATACCGATCGGAATGATCGGCTTTTATTATGACCGTCTTAAAGGCTCGAGAAGTTGCTGTCGTCCATTCACAAAATCTGATTCCATTCCATAAGGGCGCCGCGCTACGGCGCGCGCGGACGCCAATAAATGTTAATTGAAGAAAACACTTCTGGGTAACTTACCATAGTTCCATAGTTTTATATAACCTGTGGATGAGTACAAGTTTGGCTTTGTTGCTTGTTCACTTGCCATCTTAGAAAACTAATTATTAGAGCTGAATGTAGTTCAAACATAAGAGAAACTTTTAAAAACTTCAATTGGGGTACCGTCAAAAGCCATTTTTTCATGACGTAATAGGCAGCCACCATACTTAAAAACATGATTTTAGTCTTCTCTTTATTTACTTTAACATATATATCATCACAGAAGTTCTTAACGTATGTAGTTGCCTTTGTAACCCTACTACAGTATCAGCAGTTAGAGCTAAATCATCCGCAAACAACAAGCATTTTACTTCTTATGTACACATGTATATGAAGATAGCTGTATTCCATGAGTTGGAGAACTTTCATAGAGTTTAACTAGCTCTTTAATTATAATTACGGAAATAATTAATGACCCCAAACACCCTTGTGTGAGGTCTACTGGGCAGTTGAACGGCTCTGATAAACCATCAGTTGTTATAACTCGTACTTTAACAAAATCATACATCCTATTCATAGCCTGCAGCAGTTTGCCACCAAACCTGATATGGACCTTTCCGGTTTTTCATTGCTAGGTCAACTGCTCACAAACAGTATCACAAACATATCCATGTGTTCTTTTGTGCAAACCAGGTCAATCAGTGACTATTAATTATCTCAGTGTAGCAATTTGATAACAAGTTAGAAAACTTACATAAAACTGTAAACACTGGAAAGGTCCATTAGTACAGGCAGACCACAATTTATCACGTTTGATAAAGTCAAAACATTTCATAAATTCTACGTATGCGACATATTGACAGCCCTGACATCTGCTTTGAAATTATGGAATGAAGAACAAATGAATTGACTGTAGTTGAGTGGCTCTCCCTAAATCAAGATTGTGGCTCTTAATTTTTTTTTCAATTGCATTATGAAGTTAATTCTTCTTGTGAGCACGCTCGTATAGATTTTACTACATATGTCCAGTAATGGTATTCCCCTTTAATTTACAGGGTCATTAAGAATGATACAAGCATGAAGACAATTTGATAATTTTACACAATAGCATAAATAAGAATTACTAGAATTAAGAATAACTTAATAAACATGTATAAATATGGGCCTCAAAATACGAGGAATAATGTCACAGTGGAAAACACCCTCATAAATGAAACATAGGGTAGACAAAGGCGAGAGTGGCTGCGGGTGAATTAAATATTTATAAATCAATGTCCTTGAATTTCTTATTGCCTTTACGGCGCTGAAGTGATATGTGACATTTTTTTCTTCCAAATCAGTTTGGCACACTAAAATTGTAAAATATTGGTCATGTGGAATAGAAATGAGAATCTTTAACAATTGCATATACGTTATAACAGCAAACAAAAGTATATATGTGTGGAACGTATGTTTCACATTTAAAAGTGAACTCAATTTCCAAAAAATGAATACATTTCTGTTCCTTTGAACAATTTTAATTCAGTCAGTTATTAGGACAATAGTGTCTTATTTCTACTTAATAGTTATTTATACACTGATATAAATCAGATGTTGCAATATGCTTCTCGCATGTATTGGTAACTTAAAATATTTTGAGTTAAAATATGTTTTGTGTCGTAAGATTAAAGGTTATAATACATACATTTTGTGAACAAAATCATGTTAAGAAATGTTACGTTCTTTTTTCTATGTATTTGATAAGCATATTATCTTTTAATATTTTTTCTTTCAAAAGACACCGTTAAAAAAGCCCTTTCTTGACATCCATAAGGCAAGAGCAAAGTATATGACAACTTGTTGATAATGAGAATATGAAAAGATCAACAAGGAAGGGAGGCTTTCAATGAACGCAACCCTTAAACTATAAAGCAACTAGTCTCTTTTGTAAGTATTACTTTGGAGATTACGTAGCATTTGTTTTATAATGAATGAAAAAGTAACAAATCAAACAATTATATCAAATTAAATCACGTCTTCCTATTTAGATAAGTAAATGTAAACAGCAGTTTTCACTTGCAAAATAAGTCATAAATCTGATATTTTCAGTACATTCCATGAGTTGTAAAACCCACAGTGTTCCTATTGATGCCATGAAAATGAGATACAATCCTGCATAGATCAAGAAATATACAAATACCAAGACAATAAAGAAATATACATAACAACTCTAAATCAATATTTTCCAAATATAGTTTTTTCTATTAGATCTTAACTTTGACATGTTTCGAATCTAATACATCAGAGAGATACAGTGATAAACTAGCCATTAACTAACATAAAAATAATGAAACAAGTCATAGGATATTGACATTATTTGCAAATCAATACTCAAAGGTAAAAGTAACAACAACGCGGTAGTTAAATCGATAAAGATTTTTTAAAAATACTGAAAATAAGCACAATTATAACGAAACAAAAAAAAAAGAATGGACCTGAATTTTAATTTTCAATTGTCCTTGTTTTTGTGTCTTGAAATTTACTGCATATTAATTGATTAATCGACTATTAATTTAATAGTTTCATTATAAATAAAATCGTTCCAGTCTTTGGTTTCGTCATTTTTTCACGGGCTTTATATTTATGCATATGTATTTATTTTGACGCTATTGAATATTCTTTAAAATCTATATTTAATATTATCGTATATCCATGTAAATTAGAAAGCAAATGTTTCAACAAACCGAAATGGTTACATATCATAAAATTAATTGCATTTCAAATTAAAGCGTCAATAAAAACAAGTATTTTATGCAATATAAAGTATATATATTTCAATTACTGCAGAACCTTAGTGTAATTAATTCGTCATAATAAAATGGATAAACGTTACAATTCATATGTTTATTATCTAAATAGTCGATAATTATTTTATAAGTATAAAATTCTGTTATCATTAAAACTAAAATGACACTCTTTAGTCAGTGATCATATGTTTAGAATATTCGAAATTTGAGACCTGGGGAAATGAAAATTGCGCTAACAATTAGATAGGATACAGTACAGAAGCCCCTATCATATGAGATCAGTGAAATAGCTGAAAACCCTACGCTTTAACTGTGTGATGGGAGATAATTAAGAGAAAAAAGACTGAAATGTAAATATAAACTAGAATCAAACTTTGTAATTTATCTCTATGATTGTTTTCATAGGAGCAACAGAAGTTACACAAAAAAACTCGATTTCAATTATCTAGTTTGTTTTATAATTTTCGTGACTCTTTTTTGTATGTGTATTAGAATAATCAAGAATCGTGAGATATTCATTTTATTAACAAATTCAAAGAAACGTTGCATTCTTCAGTATTTTCTAGGGAATAGATATGCATATTAGCTTTTAAAATGATTCATTGGAAAAGTTAGTGAAATAGCCTATTTTGCACAATCTATTTCTAGTGACTGAAACATTTGGATAAATGTTGAAAGGGGAAATAAATAGGTGTGCATTTAGTCACGTTAGTGCGTATTGGGCAGGAAGTTACGTACTATTGTTATACAAGTATATTGTTTAGAACAAGAACAAGAAATATGTGTTCGAAGACAGAAATACATAAACGATACCGTACAGTGAAATGAAGTTTGAATTTATATTGCATATTATACAGTTCCCGCGAAAATATTGCACATTGTATTATCTAGTTTTATTCATTTATTCATATCATAGGAGAAAAGGCACAAGTCAGTGAAAAGAACACGGAATGATATATTTTCGACAATAATAACACGTTCGAGATTTTCCTCTTACCGAGGAAAACACTGAAAAAAAATGTAGAAATGTATTTCTCATATCAAAATAGCGAATGTCGTCAATATATGTTCGTGCTCTGGCTAGCAGTACAAAGTCTCAAACACGAATGATGGTTCCCGATGTACGCATTTCTTCCGTTGAAGGACAATTTAAGGTACATACCTTTAAGGTATATAATAAGGAAGTGAACTCAACAACGTTAAATTTTACAATTCTCAGAAATAATCCCTTTATTCTGTAAAAGCCTGTATCAATACAGGAAACATTGAATTAAAGTGATACAACTAGCCATAAAGCTTATGACCTGAGCCATAAATGCACTTAAAGTTCTATCTTTATTTGTAATAAATAAGTGATAAAACATTGATTTAACGCAGCAAGATTTTCTACAGCCTATAGTTAAGATAAGAGTAATAATATGGTGGTTATAAAAGATACAATCAGGTCAAAAAAAGTTAATTAAGTAGCATCACTGTATCTCAGTTGTATTTGGGATGAAAACATCACAAAAGTAACAATGTCAATTTTGACCTTCTGTCTCTCTAATGCAGTACAGATTTTATTTACAATAGTAGGTCAATACCTTAAAGTCCTGTTTATCTATAATATTTACTATGCTTTCACTATTTCTAACGTTTTATATTACCAAAGTCAGCAAGCGCAACATTTCTACCAAATGTACTTATATGTATTCCGTTCAATGTTTTTATCTGTATTCCGTTCAAATACTTATTCGACATAAAATGTTCGAACTGCAGATTTTTTTTTGATATATACGATGATTACGTCAACACGTAGTGGCCAACACTTAATGCAAATAAGATATGCAAATGCTTGCCTAAACAAGGATTTAGTGGGTGCCAATAGATCTTCATGAGATTATTCGTTTTTCTTTTATTTCTTTTTGTTAACAAAAAATATCTCTAATATAGAATTACAGTTAATGAATGTTTTGCATTTAGGGCAAACGTCTTCAATCATAATTTTGTATCATAATAATTTTAGTACTACAAAGTAAATTTCTTGTCTTTCGTTCGAGCACTATCAAACACTATGTTTAATGATATGAACCATTCACTATTGATAATTCAATTATTTCACTATATATGTATAACTTCTTTCCAAGACAAAGTTAATTGGTCACATTCAAAACACAACGAAGAAGTAAGGTTCCTACAAATATCCGAAAATGCTATTTTTAGCGCACAATTATACATTGTTTGGGAAACTTCATGTGTTTTCTTTGTGCCATTACTCTTGACTGATTCAATAGCATGATTTGCTTATTGTTTTAATGGGTCCAATAAAGCGCAAGCACTGTTTCCTGTGTCTTCTCTCAGATAACAAGAACAACATACTAACGATCTTGAAATCAAAGTAAAATAACAGTGAAAAATATTGTAACATAATGATTGTTGTTAAGTACATTTATGTTCATTTGATGGTATAAAATTGAACGACATTTGACGTTTAACTTTTCCATGAATGACCAAACAATATTAGAAATTCGTCCTTAAATATATAGATTGATTTAGTTAAATATGTAGTTCTGAACAGTAATCTGTAGAAGTTAAGATTTAGACATGTAAATTTCACCATTTAGTAAGTCTAGCTGAAATCCCCCCACCCCCCACAAAAAATAGAAAAAAAAAGAAAACTAATGGATTTTTGTGAACCAATGTTTGTGTTTGATATCAATTTGGAGAGAAGAAATAAATTCTGCCATTGATATATATACTACAGAAAAGTAAAATCATGAACACTTATATTATTTTCGTCGGGCAGATGAAGTTGCTGTCTGTAATTATATAAAGAATTCAGCATACGGATAGTACATGTAATATGTTCTAATTACTTTGAACGTTTTGGAGTAGTCATAATAAGGCAATTCATAGCTAATTTTCTTTTGTTCTTAGCACTGACATTTGCAACACATTTTTTAATACAAGTTTTGATAGAGTTGTTTTATTCAAATGATTCTTACAAAACAAGTCAATAATCACTAAATAAATTTACTGTAGAATTTCATGATAGTTTATCCTTGTTTAACTTTTTATTCTCTAAAGGAGATTAGAAAATAAATACTAGTAATGTTGATGTATAGTTATTTTGCATTCAAAACAGACGTAAAAATAAAAAATAATACATTTTGTGGAGCAAATTGATATGTTACGTATTTTGTTACCAAATCAAATATTTTATGGTAATAGAAATGGTTTTAAATTCAGTATAAAAATTCATGACTTTTTCTTTATAATATGATTTTTGCTTAAAATAATAAATCTTAAAATAATTAGAATATTTATTTACAGAAAATAAAAGTTACTGGATAGAGCGTAATGAATAAATGTTTTCTTTTGCTCTGGTGAGAATTTGGCATTACTCATTTTTGTTCTAGTTTTATTTTATACAGGGATTTACATAGAATGGCCTGCAAAATAATTTAGAAAAAATGGTTTTGTAAATAGAAGAACTTAAAGCAATAATATACATGTTTATAGAAACAGTGTGTCCATGCAATAAGATTTCAGCCTATTACTCAGTTGAAAAGCTGGAAATGACTTGTTCAAAAATAAAGCTAATGCCAAACAACACAACCAAATTAGTTTTCAATAAATTATTCATTAAATGCCCTGCATATAGAAACGTTTCTATTTATTAGGAGACGTGTGTTCTGCATTTTCATAGTTTTGATGTAAAATGAAAACAGATTAAAGTATTGAAATCAACATATATTCTCAGTGAGATTAAGCATGGGACAATATACACACTTGCTGCTGTGAGTATGAACGCGGAGATTGCTCATGAACAATGAAAGTAAAAAAAAAGAAATCTTGGTAAAAACCTACAAAATTCTATATAGGATTTACTCAATAAGTTATTTTGTTATTGTTGTGTTCATCTATTCTCATAAAATATGCGTATGTTTTTAGATTTGTAGTTAACGTGTTCTAATACTCCTATTCAATCGCAATTGATAAACTTCCTATCATTCGTTTTGCAAAATTTTTATTTCATAAAATCATACATCTTTCAACATTATGTTTGTTGTTTATTACAATAATTACGTCATCTATGTTTCTAACTAGCAATTCTAATTCTAGATTCTAGGTTGCTAATTTGATATCTAAAGATAACTGTGGTACGTTTTGTAAATGTAGCAAAGCGTAGTGAACGTGGTCTAATATGCTCCTAATGCCAAGTATTTTTCATTTGCAATGTGTAAAGTTCCTTAAATTTTTAAGTAATAACTTTCATTTCTGATGAATGTTTTATATAAATTTAATGATTCCTTATTATGCATCATACATGTACAAGCATGCAAAATATAAATCAATGAAAGGAAACTTCTAAAGTTATTGCCGACTAACTAACTACCTTAATATGATCATTTATTTATTTGCAGTACAATGTTCATACCTCCGTCTGAAATAAGAAGATCACAACGAAATTGGTTTTCAGACTTTTGTTTAATATCAAGTATTTGCACCCAATTACGAGTCTATTTCTGTGTATAAAATGGATGCAGTCATAAGTTACTGTGCAGAACCAGTGGGATAATGCACGAAGGTATCAAAACATTACAGTGTTATCAATTTCATCTTTATTGGTCTATTTCACTTCAATACTACATTGTTCAACCTCGCAGTTATATATCAAACGTAACATAGAATGGACCTCATTTTGGCAACGTATTTACAAACCTTTATATTCATATTTTGTTTGGATATGCACGGACAGAAAAATGGCTAACGTAAACCCCATTGAAAATTTCAGACATACGCTATTGAAGCCATGACGAGACCTCGTTTACTTAACGCTTATCATGCTGCTATTTGGTTAAAGCTCTAATTATCTAATATAGATGTAATATTGAATAAACTAAATGACGAGTTGATAATTGTATGGGAAAAGGCAAATAAATATTTCTAACATTTTAAAATATTTGTGGTTGTCTAATTTCTGAAGCATTTTTTAAGGTGAAAGCATTGTCTTTTGCTATGCATTGCTTTAACGCTGCACGGAACAGCAACACTGTGTATCGAGGCAGAAATTATTTATATTCATAAAGAGACACAATGGGATTATTTAAATGTAAAGCATGTTCTCTTTATAATCGTAAACTACTCGTTGATTGCATGGAAACTCGGAATCAAATACAACATGCAAATATTTGCCTGTATAAACAGATTTTGTACTTTTGTTCACCATCGATCCAGGAATTACTTCGTATCCACATCTTTCAATTTCCTTTAATAATTATACAAAATTGTATTTAGTCATCTTACATACTTAAAAATGAAGAGGTAATTAAAGTGTAGCAAGTGAAAAAGAAAAATCATAATTTATGGCTTGTTTGCCTTAAAAAACGCATTTTCAGCAAGGTTTAATAACAAACTGTTCAAATATGTAGAACATACATGCAGGATCATTTTCGTGTCCGGGGAGTGTAAAACCGGCGCCCGGTATGAACTGGCCGTCTTTCTGAATTGTAAAAAACGTTTTTTTATTCTAGAACTCGTTACAAACTTTCATTTTTATTAGAGGATGTTTATGACTGAATAATGATGTGACACAATCTATGATTTTATAGACTGAGCACGGGATGTAAATGCTGACAGGCATCTTACAGATCGTTCCGAACATTAAACTATCTTTTATGAAACAGTATTCGCGATGTCGCATAATAACAGATGGTACGTCTAAAAGTTAAAAAGCAGATTCTGGCGGTTCAAAAAGTATAGTATCATTTTTAAAATATCAAGTGGCGCTTTTCTTGAGCCTGCATCCACGTCATAGCCACAAATACTTAAAGAAAGCGAGAATCCCATCCACGATGATGAAAACCCCACCCAATAAGATCAAATATCAGAAAATATCCTGGCCGTCTGTTGACAATGAGTAAGTGCATTTTGATGAAAATATTCAACAAACTAAATTCTTTTATTGTTTGTTTTTATTTTAATGCATTTGAAGTATGAATTTATAGGCGTCAATCGCCTATACCGCAAATTCTTTATAATCATGTTTGATAACATTGATGCTCAAATCAATGACATACAATATTTATAGTTCATTGCTCAAATGAAGAATTATTAACATAATTAAAAACATTGTTTACAAAATAAGTCGGATTTTTACAGTTAATGTAAGCTAAGGGATGTAAAAAGAAATATATTTTTGATAAACTCTTGGCCAATTTTTTAAAGTATGTATTATAATTTTTAAAACTCACTGATAGTGTTAATACAAATTTGTTGCACAAATGCAAATGTTACAAGTTGCTCGAAGTTTAAAATTATGTTGAATGAAACCTGATAGGTCCTGCTTCATAAAATTTTAGTGAACTGTATGTTACATCCTATATTACAACACACATAACATAATTGCGTTTGTTTTGACATATTAACATATCTATCAACGGAATGTGTGGACAAACCAGAGTGTGGACAAGCCAGTTAGTCTTGATAAGCCAGTTTGTGTTGACAGTAGAGATGGATCATTGGTATCCACTGTTCAGATGAAGTTTGTAAGTCCCTCATCCCCGCTTAACAAAAAATCAAGAACAAGAAAGCACGACCGTCGCCTCTTTCATCCTGCTCGTTATGAATACAGATTTGCTTGGGTGCACTACTGCAAAACGAAACAGGGTCATAACCTCGGATCCCTTTTCAAAATTCCATTTTATTTAGTTCCGCCCATTGTTTTCTCGTTTAGGGCACACGCACTCTTTTACTTGGGGACCATACGCCGCTTTTCATGGAATGGCACTCCTGTGTCACATTGAAGGTTCAATGACAATCACCGTATGAACACATCTGCGGATGTCTCTAAATTTAAAATTTCACCATTTTTCGAGTTTAAATGTTGAATTCTGCTTAAGTCGGTGCTAAGGGGCGTGAACGGTAACTTGCACTTTACAGTACCGTCCATGAACAGGCTCAATCAAACCGAGCCTGCAACATTTTCAATTTTGTTGTGTTGGGCTTTCTTAAGGGATTCTGTATTTCTCTATTCTATGTGTAAACTGTTTGAATTGTGTTATTTGTGTGATGATAAATCCACCCCATAAGTCAGCTTTCTAAGCCATCAAAGAAATGGTGGAAAGATACAGGGGCTTTATAAAAACTGTTTCAAACCAGCCTATTTCATTGTGAAATAGATTAGATTCAAAGTCATATGGAAGACATGGTTAAGTTGATGTGCTGACATTAGGTTTTAGCTGAAGACTCAATCACATTCCTGTCCAGTACTTACGTGTCAGACATTTTAAAAGTTCAGAGTAATTACTTTGAGCAAAAAAAAAACTTGCACAGTTACCTGGGGTAAAATTCACACTTTTAGCAAATGAATCTACAGACATAAGCAACAGAACCTAGCTGTCAGTCTTTGTAAATTTGATAACCCCACAAGGACCAAGAGAAGATTACGCAGGCCTCATTCACGGATGATTGAGGCAGTTAAAAATTTTATCAAATGTCATTAGCGTTAAGTTTTAATGACTGACAAAGGCATTTAGCTATATAGTTTAAGGGCATATTTTTATGTCATTTGATAGGATTTCAGCGAATAATTCGGAACGTCAGATGACTATGCATCTATATTAACTGTCGAAATCATATACTTGCGTTTTGTTTTGTAGAAGAGAAATGACATCTTGACAGATGTAGATACATTGTTTTCTTCAGTTTAAAAGACATTCCATTTCTCACACAAGACAGCTGCTGTTTTTGAAAGTTTTCGCGCCCCATCAACATGGTTCAAGCAGCAACAACAAGGTAAATAATAAATAAAAAAGAAAGGTTTATAAATTCTAATTTACTATAATTGAATAAACGACCAGTAAAAAATCTTTGCATGATCTTTGTTTCAATCTGTTTTGTAGGTTCACACCTGCATGCCTGCGTCAGATTTACAGTTTGTTATTAAACCTTGCTGGATACAATGGAAAGTCTGAAAGAAAGCGCATGAACCCGAAATCTGTGGCATCAGGGGTAGTATAACCAGAAAGCAAAACGTAGCTGACAGATGTGCTTAGGTCCATCAACTACCTGCATCTGTTTTTTTCGAGCCGCCTACACGTGTAAAGCAATTCAGAGATTACCTTGCAGCCATCATCCAGTAATACCGACAAGGCAACTACGAATTGCTAGAGTACAGGTAAAGCAATGATTTTGTCTAATTACATTTAATCAATGGAGGTAATTGCCAAATAACTAAGTTACTTGCTGCTTTATGCTAATATATTGATAAAATGTAAACTGGTAAAATATTTTATTATTACAGCAAATGTGAAGATATACTTTTTCATTATTGATGATAAGACTGCGGTTTCCAGAAGGAACAGAGCCCAAGCTGCTTAAGTCACACCTGCAGGTAAAGTATCTACATTGTACATCCTTCATAAAATGTAATGCTGTATTTTGAAAAAATAAAAATGTGTCCGTACAACAATCAGTAATCACAATTTCTTGTACGTTTTCTTGAAGTCTATGAGATCTCACTGATCTACAGTCTCATCACAGAGGTTGAGGATGCTTTTACGTCTAATGATGCAGCCATAGATGCGTCCAGTGTACTTCACACAAACAATCAGCCTCAAGACATAGCTGACGTCACAGCCTATGGCCAGTTATGTTAAAGCAGCAGAAGCCTAACCAGTTACTTACCTGCATTTTTAAGAAAATTAAACCATGACTTGAACTTCATCATTTCTCTGTTTTATTTGGAAAGTAAAATACAGTTGATTTTGACATCATTCTTATCTCATTTAATTGGTATGCTTTAAACATTTTTTGTGGAATATAATGATTTCAAATGATATTTTGTAAAAGTTTACAAAATAGCTTTTTTTGCACATCTATTTTGTGTTACTGAAACGAATAAATGTTGTCAGGGGAAAATAATTTTGTGTTCATCTTTTCACGTTAGTGCGAGATGGCTATATATGTATATTGTCTATAAAAATATGTATTCAAAGACAGAAATACAATAATAAACGACATCGCACAATGAAAGAATTTGAATTAATATTGCTTATAATACAGTTCACGATTACACATAGTACTTCTATTCATTCATTCATATCGTGTAGAAAAGGCACTTCATTTATGGTGTATACCTTTAAGGTATTTAATAAGGAAGTGAACACAACAACGTGAGATCAATACAATTTCTCAGAAATTATCCATTTATTCTGTAAAAGCCCGTGTAAATATAGGAAACATTGAATCAAAGTGCTACAACGAGCCATAAAGCTTATGACCTAAGCCATAAATGCACTTTAAGTTCTAGCTTTATTTGTAATAAATAAGTGATAAGCATTGACATCACGCAGGAAGTATTTCTACAGCCTATAGTTCAGATCAGAACAATAATATGGTGGATATAAAAGATACAATCAGATCAGACCAGACCTGCTGCCTGTCTTGTGTAGTACAGCTTTCATTTGCAGTAATATGTCAACATCTTTAAGTCAGTCATATCATTTTCTAAGCTTTCGCTATTTCTAACAACTCAGCAAGTGCAACATTTTATCAAATGTTTATATATGTATTCCGTTCAAATACTTCTTGGACATAAAATGTTCGGACTGCAGTTTTTATATTTGATATATACAATGATTACATCAACACGTAGTGACCAACACTAAATGCAAATAAGATATGCAGATGCTTGTCTGTAACAATGATTTAGTGGGTGCCAATAGACCTTTATAAGAATATTCGTTCATTTTTTCATATGTTTATGTTTACAAATAATATCTCAAAAATAGAATTACAGATAATGAAGGTCTTGCTTTTAATAACTGAAAAAGGGCAAACGTGTCGTCTCTCAATTTTGTATCATAATGGTTTTAGCACTAATTGGTATATTTCATTTTTCTACTAGTACTATTAAAAACTTTGTTTAGTGATATGACCATTCACAATTGACAATTCAATTATTAGACGCCTCGTGCACGCAGCGGCTAGTTGATACGCATTTGTCCATTCAGCAATGGGGAACATCATTTTAGTCTTGCATTTGTCTATTTTTTAACACAATTACACTGTATTCAGATTCAGTTAAGTTAAGCAAAGGTTGGTTACAAAGCCACGCTTCCGCCCCATCTCTCCGTAATCTTTTATAAGAGTTATAAATAAATCACTCCTCTTACTATAATTTGTACAAATTTAAAGGTCTGATGATAACTATGCAAGAAAGTAAGAATTTATTGTTAGAGTCTGGTGTTTACTTAGTTTAATGACTTAAAATTGATTCATTTAAATAAAGTATATATCACTTGTTTACAGTTAAAACTGCGTTTAAACAAACTGGATAAAAAATATTGGTGATTTGTTCATTTCTTATAGTTAAGTCCAGAATAAAGGGAGAACGAAGTAAAACGCTTCATCTCGAATAAATAAGTAGCTGATAAAGGGAGGAAAACTTGCGAAGCTAGGCTGTGATAGCTTTGCAACCTGTCGCTTTAGGAGTAGCCCTCTACTCCCCTCAGATTAAAGTAATTAAAGCTAAGTATTTCCACACATGTTGTCAGAATTGCTGACATGGCATTACTTTGTGAATTTATGCATTACCTTTTACTTTTTCACATATACAAATCAAATATGCAACTTATTAAACAACGAGCACATACCAAGGAAAAATGATTAGTGCCTCAGATATTCAACTGTAAGCAGTTATAGAGGACAATTGCCAAGGCTGATTATGTACATTACCTGTGACTGTTCTCATCATTTGGCGGCATCTTTGATGTGCATCATCATATTTAACTTGTTTCACTATCATATAATATGTACAACTTCTTTCCAGTACAAAGTTAATTGATCATTTTCAAAACACAATAAAATAGTTGCGTTTTTGTACATATCTGAACAATTGCCATTTTTAACGCATATTTATACATTGGTTGGGAAACTTCAAGTGTCATCTAAAACTGATTGATTCAATAACATGTTAATAACATTATTGTATTAATGGGACCAATAGAACGCAAACATAGTTTCCTGTTTCTTCTCTAAGATAACATGAACAACATGCTAATGATCTTGACATCAAAGTAAAACAACAATGAAAGATCTATTAAAACATTTCTATTCATTTGATATCATAAAATTATCATAAAATTGAACGACTCTTGACAATTAACTATTCCAGTTATGACCAAACAATAAGTGACATTCGTTCTTATACATTGAGTTCCAATATGTACTTTGAATATTGATTTACGGGGGATCATAGGAAGGGATGAAAGGTACCTGACATATACTGGAAAAGATGTTTTGAATAATTATTGGTGGAAGTTAAGATATAGACAATTGCTTATTGTAAATTTCAACACTAAGTCTAGCTGAAATGAAAATATAAAAACTTTTTGTTTTCCTTAACCAAGGAACTATGTCATTTTTGTCTTTCGTCAGACAGATCAAATTCCCGTCTGTAACTAATACAAAGAATTCAGCATACAAAAGTGATACAATCTTATTATTTTGTACTCTTTTATGTAGTTATTATAAGGCAATTAATTGCCAATTTTCTTTTGTTTCTTAGCACTGACATTTGCAACATAGCTATGAATAAACAATTTTTGTTGTTTTTCAAATAATTCTTACAAAACATGTCAAATATCACTAAATAAACTAACTGTAGAGTTTCATGATAGTTAATCCCTGTTCCCTAAAGGTGATTTGATAATAAATACTAGTAATCTTGATTTATAGTTAGTTTGTATACAAAACAGACATAAATAAAAAAGTAATGATACATTTTGAGAAACAAAATGATATGTTACGTATTTTGTTACCAAATCAATATTTGAACGATTGGAGCAAGGGTGATAAAATGTGGTTTTAAATTCAGTATCGAAATTCACAACTTTTGATTTCTTTATCAATATGAAATTTGCTTAAAAATAGTTAGAATATTAAAAATAAAGTGTAAATTAAAGTGTAAAGAATAAATGTTTTCTCTTGTTCTGATGAGATTTTGATATAGCTCATGTTCGTTTCAGTTTTATTTTATACAGGGATTTACGTAGAATGACCTTCTAAATAATTTGGAAAATGGTTTTGTTAATCATATGACCTGTAGAAATAATGAACATGTATTTTAAAATAGATTGCGCATGCAATGAAATGTCAGTCTATTACTATGTTAAAAAGCGGGAAATGAATTATTCCCAAATAAGGCTATTGCTTAACAACTCAACCAAAGTGGTTTTTGATCAATTATTCATTAAATGGCCTGCTTATAGAAAAAATTCTATTTATCATGAAATGTTCAACAAGGAGACATGCGATTTGTATTTGCATAGTTTTAATGTAAAATGAAAGCAGATTAAAGTATAAAGTAAAAAATCAATTATTCTTTTCCCGAAGGACCTAAAAATATTAACAGTGAGATTAAGTGTGGGGCAAACTTTACTCTTATTGTTGTGAGTATATAATGTTTGCACCAGGAGATCCTTAATTAAGAACAATGAAAACAAACAGAGGTAAACAAACTTGGTTAAATCTACATAATACTATATAAGAGATACTTAATAAGTTATTTTGTTATTTTTGTGTTCATCTAGTCTCATAAAATAACACATTTACATATATATTAGACAATGAAGACTTCTACAAAATACCAAACACATTTACATGGAATAAGAGGACAATCTTATTGTAACACACTATATAGCTAGACGATCTTTATGACTTAAGATAACATTGTTATAATGAATTACACTATCGGGCTTTGAAAGTGTTAATACTCATGCATTTTATCTTCTTCTTAAAGATATTGAGATAAAAATGACAATGTAAAAATATCTACATGATCTAATATCGAACAGTTAAACGCTATTAAAAAGAAAAACTTGCATATATTCACTTCTGTCTATTATTACATATAGACAATCGAAAAGCTACATCATCTCTTTTTTTTAAGTGTAGCAAACGGTTATTTTGCGGAATTCAATTTTAAGCAATAATAAATACAAGTATTTACTATAATATTTAACTGAATGATAGGAAGGCGCAAAAAGTCTTAAATCAGTAATTTCCTTGAATAATAATTACTTCAGTTAATACACCAAATTAAACATTCCATTCAGAAAATTTACATTTCATGAATATTAAAGCAATTTCACACTGTGTTCTTAAATTGCTTGAAGAAAAGTCATTAAATATTGATTTAGATTTGCGTATGGTTTTAAATTTGTTGTTTTTACAATGATTACGTCATTTATGTTTCTTATTAACAATACTGATTCTACATTCGAGGTAGCTTATTTGATACTTTAAGATTTCTAAGACACAGGGACTGGTATGTAATTGACGTGATCTAATAAGCTCCAATATTTTCACTTTTCATTTAACTTTTATATAAATTTAATGATTCCTTAATATGCATCGTTGTAACACTCGTCGAATAATACAAGCATGCAAAATATAAATTCAATATATTTGATATCATTTTTTGCAAACCAATTATAAAAATCTGGAAAATGGTGATCCCTTGGAAGCATTAAACTCAGCAAAGTTACATGAACAGTGTTGACTCAACCGGTTTTATTGAAGGATAATGATAAAGTGCACCCCCCAGTACCAGTTTAAGCGATACTTAGTTTCAAAGTCAAATGATCCCGAAGGACCAGAAAAATATAACAACACTGAAGTGATGTACGGGGTAATTTTCTTCTGTTGCAACACGGCACTTAACACCTGCTGTTGTGAAGCATAAATATCTGGAAATAAAAACAAGTCTATTTTAATGAATAAGTCGGATAAGGTACTAAGTTATACTGTAAAGAACTAGCCGGTATCCACGCATTATAGTGTTACCAATTTTATCTTTATTGGTCTATATTACTTTAATACTACATTTTCAACATCGAAGTCATATTTCAAACGTAACATGTACGTGAAAGTATTGCCATTATCTACGTATTGTTTTAACACTGCTGAGGTAGAAGTTAGTTATATTCATAACGAGAAACATTGGGATTAATAGCAGAATCTCGTTGATTGCATGGAAACACGAAAGCAAATACAGCATGCAAATATTTGCCTGTATAAACAGATTACACGCCAATTATTTGTAAAATATGTTCTATACCATTAAGTTTCATTTCATACAAGCAGTACGTCAGAAGAGTTTGAATTGATTACAACTTTATTTGCAAAATTTCTTGGAAAAGCGTGTATATGGACAATTATTACAATTGCAATATTACACTTTGTAGTATCAGCTTAAAGCATTAACCTAGCTAGAAGTATTCTATTGTTTTAAACATATTAACGTGGGGGTGCGTTCATCAAACGCCGTCTTGTTTTTCATATTTCCATAATGTTTTAGGCAAAATTAACTCTAGTCATCTTCCGTACTTTAAAATACAAAAAAGGTATATACGGTTAAGCAGGTATTAATTGGTAGAGTCATTTCGTTAATCTATTAATGGTATACATGTTAATATATTTGTAATATTAAAATCAAATTAAAAGCAGAAACTGTGTTCGGTTTCATTTTTTTATACAAAGAGAAAGACTTTAGTAATACACTTAAATATTTCTCTTTATAAATTAGCACATGCACACTCGACATAAAAATTGTTTTAGTAGCAATGCACTTAACCTCACGAAATGTCTAAAGCAATTTTCTAATTGTACGCCTTCTATAAACATGAAAGGGTTCGAAAATCCTGATATTTTCATGACGTATAAGACAATTTACCGGTTAATCATTGCCGTAACTTGGCTGACAGGTCATTGTGTTCATTACACTTTGAGCATTTTTGTCTGAAATATTCAGATTCCATTTATGAACAGTATGAATGATAACAAAAGGTAGATCATTAACTTTTGAACTCACACTTCATCCGATTGACAAATTAACGTCGTCCATTACTAAACACTAACAATACTCGTTTCCCTCATACTTCAAAAAGTACATTCAGGTCACCATCAGTCATAATTATTTATTTTGCCTTCAAAACACAAGACAAAGCACTTTATGTTTTATGTAGACCATACATTATTGATGTACTTTGAAGCGTTACTTTAGATAATGAGGACAAAGGGCAAAATGGCCGATACTGAACAACGTATCTCATAAAACACATTCTCTTTTTTATACTTTTTGTTAGGAATCCCAATGAAACACCTTATGAATTAATATTACTCAAAATTACTCACAAACAACAAGACACTTATTTAAATTATATTTTTATTCAACGCTATAAGGTCTATACATGCATAGGCAATTGCAGCAATTGAGAAGCTCCGCGCAAAAAAATGCAGCTCATTACAGATACCTTACCAAATTATTCCTGAGCTAGCTGAATTGAGTACAAATGTACATTATTCCGGATTTGCATTATTATACTTATCGTATGCACTGTCCATGAGAGAGAAGCTACGTATCAAATTAAAAAAATGCTACACTGATGCCTACCTGGTAAGGAAAGTAATTCGTATACAAACAAGACTTACAAGACTTGTAAATGTCATGTGACATGACAGTAGTGCATCATTACTCTATTTGTGTCACGATACTAGTCAGAAGATTTAGATTTAAAAACTCAAAGCATGAACATTTTCTTTTTCACCTATAATGCTACTCATTTTCTACAAATAACAACAACTAATCATGGTAAGAAATAATAAATCCATATGTAAATGAGCCAAAACAAAAACTTTCATCGACTTTTTTTTTCAAAATATCCGTTACATGCTTCGCGACAAATGGTACATCATGTTTTAACAAGAAAGGCATTGAGGCAAAGCATTGAAGTGCGTCCAAGCAAGAAATGCAGCATGTGACGATGAACTAGTAGACATCAGATGACTAAAAATTATTATAAACTTGTTAATGGTTAATTGGTTTGGATGTTTAGCAAAGATGAATGGGCGGACGAAAGAAATGTCCATCGTGAACTCTGGCAGGCTTGCTAGAGATAAGAATATTAAATGTATTTTCATTGGAACATACAAAACAGAAATCAAAATGAACAAAGTCTGTTTTTTATTATTACAATTGTAACAAATATACAAACAGTATATAAAAATAGTAACAAAAGAGACTAATGTAGTAATATTACATGCAATTTTTTCATGTCAAATTAAGAAAAATGGTTTCTTTTGATACCTGGAACTTACAATACAGTAGCTGGAATGAAAAATTTTGGATGAATTTCAAAAAGACCAAATTCAGGATTTTTTTGTTATATGCGTAACAAAAATAATGGTACATTAAAATCATGAATAATTATGCATCTTGTTATAGTGAAACACTATTTATCAATGGAAGATTGTTACCTGAGTTTTAGATATGTATGCATCATAAAGATATAAAAGCTACTTGGCATTAGTTACAAATAAAGAGCTATTGTTTATTGATTTATTGGGAGATCAATCTACTATTATGTTGAATTGCTTCAAAATACTCGTCAGGCCCACCAGTTCGTTTATATTCCTATCAATAAACTGCAGACGAAAGTTTCTGTTGTTAATATGTCACAGTATTCGGCAAAACAACATTCCACTCAAACCACCGTGAAACCGATTGCCTTCCAACTTCTAACAGCCAAAATTTGGGAAATCAGTGTCGATTAAAATATTCAGAAGTTCAATCAGGGCCGTAAAAAAGAAAGGAGATATTAATTTACCGGAAAAGAACGTACGGAAAAGACAATTTCATAATGATAATACTATGATATAACAATTCATAAAAATGGCCTACTTCATTTTTTTTTGATAAATTTATAAAGAGTGCAAATTATGGTTGAATAATTTTGCATTTGTTTTCCTAAAACTCTCCAGTTCGCTGTTTATTACCATAGCCGTTAAATTACCTCTATAAATAGATTTTCAGATTTTCACAATGTTAAGGTCATATCTATTTATAGCTTTCGAATTCATGTACAGCAATAAATACATACATTACCCACTGTGTACTACAAAATAATTTGTAATTTTCTGTAGAAGATACAAATGTAAGAAATAAATTACCGAATTTAAGTTTATTTTTGTTGTGTCTTTTATTCTGCTTTTATTCGTGTAATTTGTTCCCGTTCTCATTCATTAATATGACATGCTGCAAATCACCGAAGGGGAAACCATTATGTGACTTGACATAATAGAAATCGGAAGGAATTCTTTCTTCCGATTTTTTAGCTGTAAAACGAAGGGATTAATTGATAAAAATCGGGTCAATGGACCAAAAAAATAGTAAAGACAAATAGCTCCGCGCCTGTGGGCGCGAAGCAAAAACAAATCTCTATCATAGTTTTATCTCTTACATTCTTACATATTCAAGACGCTTATTATCAAGTGCCTCAATCAGTTTCATCCGTCATTGGGTGAAGTCTACAACAAATGTGTTTTAATGTAGAAAAAAAACCTCAATATTAAAATGTTAAATGATAAAAAATGCAAAATCTCGGGCAAGAACACAAACACACATTCAGATAAAATAACAACAGAAAGTGATAAATGAATATTTTATCATGGTGTGAAATAAAGTGGCCATTATACATTTATCCATTGATAAGAACAATATTTAATTATATTGGTCTCTTACGCAGCTGCAAAACATATATCGGACTAGACTAATATCTATTAATGTAGGTTTGCAGCTGTTTAGGGGTAAAAAAATCAACAACAACAACAACAAAAACAACTAAAAACAACAACAATAACAAACCGCTGTAAAATTGTAATAACATCATAATTGTGTCTTTCTTATACGAAAACAATTATAGAACACCATATGTTCATGTTTATAGTATGAACATACTGTTGCTACTGAAGTCACGAAACAAGAACGTGACAACGAGATTCAAGAACAGTCGATATAAATACGCAAACAGAATTTAAATGCGAAACTCAAATAACCATATAATTTGAATTATCAATACCCTTTAAGCAGAAAAAACAACTCATTTAGGAAACAAATTGACCTGAAATTTTAATTTTATAAATGAGCGAATTTTTGAGATATTGTAGAGGTTTCCGTATTCATCGAAGTAGAAACACACTTGCGGATGTTTCTAAATTCTTAATAAAAACATATATGTTCACTTTTAAATGATGTATTCTGTTTAAAACGGTGGTAGGCGCTTGGACTGATAAAATTACAATTTTCTTTATCATTATTTTTGTTTTGGTGTTCTTTGAAGTTTTATTTTATCCATACTTATGAAATTTAGACTATTCTAAACCAGAAATGTCGTCGAGGAACCTTTTTGTGGAGGACGATAATATGACAATATGGTAAGAATAAACTGTGATATCTCCACCAAGGGGTCATCTGGTGTTTGCAGTGACTACATACGCGGAAGAAAGTGTAAACTGAAAACTTTATTGATAGCAGGTTGTTTCAAAACCGGCCGACCGACCCGGCGATGATGCAGGTTAGTCAATGTGTAAAAAATTAGTCAGGAAAGAAGGTATCAACAAGTCACCACCTGATAGTTTAAATAAATTATTATTATCTACTTGTTTCGATAATCTTCACTGGGATAGTAATTATAAAAAAATGTTCTCTTAAAGTACTATAAAAGAGGTAACAAAATGTCACGCGATTTATCAAAAATAGTAACAGGTGTTACTATTTATAACTTTGAACTGGCATTTTGCCAAGTATAGTACATATATGTAATAAATGTATTTTATGGAATCATTACCATTTGTATTGTTTGTTAAATGTCTATTAATTTCTGTTTATTATTCCTTAAGCGCTATATACATGTATGATATGTCTGGTATAGGTGATATAGGTGGTTTAAAAATAATTTAAGTTCGGTAATTTTTTTAATCCATTAGGCTACATAAAATGAATCAAGCTAATAATGAAGTAAACCCATTTGCTTTCTTTAATATGCACCTACATTTTCAGTTGATTTTATATACTGATCTTAAGCGAAACTCGGTGGCGCCACATATTGCATGAAAGGTCTTCAGGCAGTTAACTGATATGCATGTGCATTAACCTTTTATAAGGATAAATGATAAATCTGTCTGAAAAAAAAATATGTAATCAACCATAAATGTTAATCTTCGCCAGTATGATTTTTGAGTGTTCGGAAAAAAAAAGAAGACTTTTCAATGTATCAAACTTATTTCTTTACAATAAATGTATGCAATTAATTATTATTCGTCGACGTTGCAATTTTGTATTTCCACTTCCACAGAGTTAACACATGAGAGAATTGTGTGCATAAACTGCCGCGTATCATTTTCATAATATTCAGCACTCTAATCATTATAAAATTTATTCTTAAGTGGAAATTCATCATGTAAAGTGGAAAAGTGGCTTAACATTTGTTTGAAACAGTATAAAGATTTAAAAAAAAAACACTCCATTAATACACAATTACGCCGTATTGTATTTGATACTCAAACCAATGCCATATATGACAAAACCGACTACTGTACAAACATAACAATCATTAATGTGAACAATTAGATGAACAATTTATTTAAAAATGTATAAACAAGAGATCAGATAATGGTTGCGCGTTGCTTGCTAATCAATCAGGTTCTCTTTTAAATTTTTGCTTAAAAACGACTTTTAGTCTTGTTCAGTTTGAAAGATGGACACGTCTTATTAAGGTGATGGTAAGCAAAACGCTTCATGCTGGCATGAACATTTATATAAGTATGAAATAGAGAAACGTATTTGTCAATAAGTCATGTAAAGAAGAGCAACATCTTAAAAAGAAATATTCTTCTTAGGATAATGTACAAACACACAAAAAACCTATTTGTTTAAGCAACTCATCTCATTTCAACTAAAACTTCTTTTCTTAGGTTTAATCTAACCATTTTGAATATTTTTTCAACATTTTACGTATATATTATTTTATCAATTTCATGTGTTAGATCAAATGCAATATTAATAGTCATAATAATAATATAAAAAAAAGAAAGAAAAAATGAAAATGTAACAATTTTCAACACAAAACTGTTTTATATCGGTGCAAATCCCAATTATTTGAGATAACAACAAAGCAAATAAACATTTAGACTCATTTTATTTCACCAGTTTAAGTCACATTAATTGAACTTATCTTTCATATTTATATTTTTAGACCTTAACAATTTGGCAATTTTTGGGCACGGCTCCATGAATGGTCGGGATACCGCGCATACAAAACCCTGTTAGGGCATTTCTATCAGCAAAACAAACATATGTAACAAATAGTAAGCAAAACAGCAAAAATTATGTTCCAGTAAACTAGCATCGTACTGAAATTATATTCTTTCAAATGTTCGTTCACAAAATATTCAAATGTCACAAATATATATACAACACAAGCACAAGATAGTGACACTTAAGCGCGAAATTGGCTCTGGGAGGCAGAAGCCAGTATCGCTAGTGTCACAAAATGTCTATTCGCCGGCCGCCACTAGCCTTCGAGTGGATGATTGGACTGGTCCCATTATCAAATTATCAAGTCGAAGGCTCCGCCAATAACATATTGGCTTCGGCGAAAGAAGTATAAAATGTACTGAGCCGTGCCCTGCCGGAAATTTCTATCATTTAGCTAACAACCCTTTCGTTTCTTAATGTAATGGCCTCTAATCCAGCAGACAATCTATTGAGGAACAAATCGTTACCTAATTGCGAAAGATGAACACCATCATCTTTAAACAGACTTTTACAATTAACAACTATATCAGGGTGCAATATGTAATGGCCACCAAGTGCTAGGGTTTGTTTGGCTCCAAAAGAATTCAAACGTTTTTCGGGCCTTCTCCATAGCAACAGAATCTGATGAATATTTCCAACATAATCGCGGGAGAATTCTCGACCATATTATTTTTGTATGTGGGTAATTTGTTTGTATATAGCGCAAAACAAAGGTAATCTCCTTGCGAATGGAAAACAATTTCAATTTACCAATATCATTGCCACCACAATGTTACAAAATATAATTTGGAGGGTCTCTGATTTTCCCCAAGGTGGCAAGCTTCATACGAATGTCTTTAAGACCAAGACCAATGTAACCTTGCCACCAAAGTTCTGCGTTTTTCAAACCTAGCATCGGGCCATCTTCACGTTTACATGCAGCAAGGAAACCATGCCGGATTATGAATGATCCAATCAACCAAATTACAACATGACCTGCCAATTAGTTTAACCATAATTATATATTCAGCCAGACAGCCTTCAAACAATTCTAGTTTTCGTTATTAAAACGGTTTAAAAGAGAATATTTGCGAAAAAATATGGGTTGACAATATATGGTAACAACAAAACTGTGAAAATTTCTACAGTAACTGTAGTTTTGCAAAATGAATGGTTCGAAGCTCACTGTACAAGTTTTGGTAGAACTATCGTCGAGTTGCGAATATAACCTTTGTATGCAGACGACTTCCATCTGCCAGCAGCTTTAATTGCTTCTTCATTCAAACCATTCTTTGCAGCAACGGAAGCTGCACTAATACGAAATGAATGAGACTTAAAATGTGAATTATAAAGACCTTGAACAGACAACGATTTCTTAAATATTGCAGCAAACTGATATCTAGTTAATGGTTTACCGTCAAAATGAACAAGAAAAGGACCTTGTATTTTTGGGCGCACAGATAAGTACGCTTGAACGGCTTTTACTGGACAAATGAAAGTACCTTGACTTTGAACTTTTAGAACTTCACCCCGCCCCTCCTGGTCTGTTTTAGAGTATCGGACAAATATTTGGAGAGTGTTACTTACCTGACTGAGTTAAATATCATTTATGCTTACAACTCTATGTAAATAACACTGTTTGGACACTGTTAGTTCACCAACTCTAAAGAAACCGAAATAAGCCAAACAATAGGCAGCATTAAACATGGTACTCTCGTACATATTTGAGCAAATTGCTGGTAACTTTGACATAACTTTTGTCAGAAAAGGTACAGTTACCGGTAACCTAGAATCTGCCGTACCAAAACGACTTCTTTTCAGTCCTTCAAGTACCTTAGAAATAGGGAAATGCCGAGTTATGTCTTGATACCCAAGAACTTTACATTTAAACCAAACACCGGTCACATATAGATTCACAGTTGAGTACGACATACCCTCTAGTGATAACATTGCAACAAACTGAACTATATGATCAACTTCAGGTGGCCAGCTTTGATTTAAAGAGTATCTTAATCTGAACGAGTTAAACCTCTGTAACCCTAAATTGTAACAGTTTGTTGTACTGGTTGCCAAAGATGCATTTATCAATCTTGAAGCTTCACTTCTGATATTATCGATAGGAATTCTATAATAATAATAATAATATTAATAATAAATTAATAACTTTATTTACCGAAGGTAACACATTAAGACATATACAGATTGCAACATCTTATTAACAATGCGGCCTTCTAAAATAAATATAAAAATAAAAACACACACACAAAAGAGCACATATCAATCAAAGAAAATATAACATGTAAAAGAAATGATTAAATGGTTATCACAACTTAACACATATACTAAACATTCATACAATTCATTTTATTTATCATTAAACATAATACTTCCATCATTGCATCATTTTAATCTGCAATTTGAAAAGTAAAATTAACTTACAAAATTAACACATTCAAGAAAACTTGAAACTAAGACAGACACCCATTTTTAGCTCGACTTTTTTTTTTTTGAAAAAAAAAGTAGAGGTATTGTTATAGTCAGGTCGGCGTTGCCGTTGCCGTTGCCGTCTCCGTTGCCGTTGCCGTTGCCGTTGCCGTCCGAAAACTTGTACCTGGATCATAACTTTTTTATTTCTTGGTGTATTGTCTTCATACTTGGCCACAACAACCCTTGGGACAAGACCTTTCAGTAGACCACACTAACCTTGACCTTCATCCATAAATTACCTTGACCTTCAAGGTTAAAAGTCCAATTTTTGCTTGTTCATGCTGTTATTGGCTGTTACTTTGTTATTTTTGAATGGATTGTCTTCAAACTTGAACATAATAATCTTCAAGGATATCCCTTAAAAATAACCAGTCAGACCTTGACATTCACTCATCAATGACCTTGACTTTGAAGGTCAAATTATTGAAATTTTCATTTTTTTGGCTATTATTGGCTGTAACTTTGTTATTTTTGGATGGATTGTCTTCAAACTTGAACATAATAATCTTCAAAGATAACTGTTAAAAATATACCGAAAGACCTTGACCTTCACTCATTAATGACATTGCCTTTGGAGGTCAAATTATTGAAATTTTCATTGTTTTGGCAGTAACTGACTGTAACTTTGCTATTTTTGAAGGGATAAACTTCATATTATAACAGAACATTCTTAAGGACCAGACCTTGTTGTTTATCAAACCCAAATTTGCTTGGGCTCTTTAATGACCTTGACCTTGAAGGTTATATTACTGAATTTTCTCAGAGTGTGCATTTATTGGTGTGTGTGTATGTATAGTATATGTATTATATATATATATATAAATGTGTGTGTGTATATATATACATATATGCAGGTATATATATATATAAATATATATATATATATATCAAATATATATATATATATCAATATATATATATATATATATATATATATATATATACATATATATACATGTATATAATTGCGTCATGTTTTTCTATTTTTAGAAATTGCGTCAATTTTTCTATTTTTAGAAATTGCGTCATTGTTGCAATTTTTAGAATTTGCGTCATTTTTTTTCTATTTTTAGAAATTGCGTCATTGTTGCTATTTTTAGAAATTGCGTCATTTTTTCTATTTTTTAGAAATTGCGTCATTTTTGTTCTATTTTTAGAAATTGCGTCATTTTTTCTATTTTTAGAAATTGTGTCATTTGTTCTATTTTTAGAAATTGCGTTATTTTTTTCTATTTTTAGAAATTGCGTCATTTTTTTCTATTTTTAGAAATTGCTTCATTTTTTTCTATTTTTAGAAATTGCTTCATTTTTTTTCTATTTTTAGAAATTGCGTCATGTTTTTCTATTTTTAGAAATTGCGTCATTTTTTTCTATTTTTAGAAATTGCGTCATTGTTGCTATTTTTAGAATTTGCGTCATTTTTTTCTATTTTTAGAAATTGCGTCATTGTTTCTATTTTTAGAAATTGCGTCATTGTTGCTATTTTTAGTAATTGCGTCATTTTTTTCTATTTTTAGAAATTGCGTCATTGTTTCTATTTTTAGAAATTGCGTCATTTTTTTTCTATTTTTAGAAATTGCGTCATTGTTTCTATTTTTAGAAATTGCGTCATTTTTTTCTATTTTTAGAAATTGCGTCATTTTTTCTATTTTTAGAAATTGCGTCATTTTTTCTATTTTTAGAAATTGCGTCATTGTTGCTATTTTTAGAAATTGCGTACTGTTGCTATTTTTAGAAATATGCTTAATGTTTCTATTCATATATATACAAAATATATAAACAAAACTAATGTGACAAGACAGACCAACTAAATTTATAAAAAGGAAACATCAATATATGTTCAAACCTTTCTATGTTTGCGTTTAGAAAAAGTAAAAAGTCGAGCGTTGCCCCCGCCCGGCGGTGGCTCTTGTTAGAAAACATAATAATAAAAAACACATGTATGAATATAAAGAGCGTATCTTGTATATATAATACATATGAACCGTGCTAAAGTTGATTATATAAGTATTTCTTCAAACTATTCTTAAATATTGACAATTTTGTTATTCTTCTTATAGTCAGTGGTATGGAATTCCAAATAACCATGGCATTAAATTGGAATGTGTCATTAAAATAATTAGTACGTGGTTTTAAGACGAAATTAAATTTCCGTGAGATATCGATCTTCGATTATACTTTTGATTATTTGATATGGTAAGTAAGTCTCGGATATATTGAGGGGGCATATTATTCAGTGATTTATATACTTGGACACCGGTGTAAAAATATCTTTTCTTGAAAGGCAATATTTTTAATCTTTTGTATAAATTTTCTGATCGTTTTCTCATTGGAAGGTCTAGAATAATTTTGCAAATTCGTGTTTGTATTTTGTATAGATAGTTATAGATAGATAGATAGTTTTATTCTGGTAAAAAATACATGTCATAAAACAACTACAAATTCAATGTCAACATCAAGAGATACATGTAAACATGAAAGTGCATGTGTTGATGCCATATATTCAATACCAAGGATGACACAAAAAGAAGGCATAAGTCGACTTATTTCCATTGTGGTCCTTAGAATTGATCATAATAATTATGACACCAGAAAGGCAAAATATTTACTAATTATTAAGTATTGCACATAAATTATTCAATCACAATTTCTTATATCAATTATTGCACATAAGTATTTCCATCACAAAATTTATCACACATGTATTATAATCATAATTATTATGACAGATATGTTTGACAATGAATAGGTACTACTAAAGTATGCACTAAACATAAAAAATATATAAATAAAAACTAGGTAAGATGACTAGATTAAAATGACTAAACAGATATTGATTGCATAAAATGTTCCTTAAGAGATTTTTTAAAATTATCACGACTTGCTATGAACCTAAGATGTGTTGGTAACCTGTTCCATTCCTGACAACCATTAGATACAAATGTTTTCTTACCGAAACCCTTAACTCTTGGAATAGAATAACTGTTACTATCTCTAAATCGAGTGGAGTAAGAGTGTACCTCATTTGCAATTTCAAAATGCTCATTTAAATAACTAGGTGCACTATTGTTATGTATCGTATGTACATGACCAAGAATAAGGAAATTTACCCTCAGATGTACTGGTAACCAACCAACTTCCTCAAAATGAGCCCTCCCTATACGAGTACGGGGACTGAGATTAAGTATAAATCTCACCAACTTATTCTGTGTGGCCTGAAGTCTATTTTTTAGATTTTGACTCAACCCTAAATACCAGGAGGCACACGCATAATCAAAATGACATTGTATTAATGAAGAAACTAAAAGCTTTTTAGTATACCTATTTAAAAATGAACTTTTTCTATATAAAAACTTAAGTTTTGCATTGGCCGTCTTAATTACCTGGTTGGCTATAGACTCACCAGATAGACATTGATCTAGGTCTGCACCTAAGTATTTAACAGATTTGGTGGATGTTATTGTAGTACCATTACATACAATATTTAGTTGATCACATGACCTAAGTCTTGGTTTAGACGCAAACAAAATAGACTCTGTCTTTCCAAGATGTAAGGAAAGTTTATTATCAGTGAGCCACTTACTCACACTGCTGAGATCATCAGTAAGCTGAGAGGTAATATACTGGATATCTTTACCTGATACTAAAATACCTGTATATTTGGCATATATATTTTTTGTTTTCTTTCCCCCATATATTACAACAATAATCAAAAATAGGAAGAAGGTATGCATTATAAAAAAGCATGCGAGATTCCTTATTTAAAAAGTACTTTATACGCCTAAATAAATTAACTTTAGAGTTCAATTTTTTACACACATCATTTACCTGACAGTGCCAATTGAGTGTATTTTCAACATAAATACCAAGCAGTTTTTGTGATTCTACATTGTCAAGAGTTGAGTCGTTAATTTTCAAATTTAATGCTTTTGCAATCTTTAGCTTTTGTCTACTACCTACTAGCATACTTTTAGATTTTTTAGGGTGTAAAAGCATATTATTTATTTACACCACTAAGTAATTATATTAAGGGTATATTGTAGTATTTCCTCTATAACTGATATGTCATCTCCAGAATTATGCAACGTGAAATCATCAGCATATAAATCTATGTTAACATCCTCGCAAATATTGGGGAGATCATTTATATAAAGATGAAACAGTAAAGGACCTAATATTAAGCCAGAGGTAACATATTGTACGTCAGATTTTAAGTCTCCAATTTGAATTATTTGCATACGATTAGACAGATACGAATGCAACAGTTTTAATGATGTGACAGAAAAGTGATCAAGTTTGAGTTTATATAAAAGTATTTCATGGTGAACTAAATCAAACGCCCTTTGCAGGTCTAAAAATACTGTCCACTATCAACATCTTTTAGCCAGGAGTCTATCAAATGAATTAGGGCCGTATTGCATGAATGATTCTTTCGAAATCCTGACTGTTTATTATGTAAAATATTTGTTCTTTTTTTGGAAAAAGTGCTGTAACTGATTAGCTATGTGACGTTCAAAAATCTTAGATATTGTAGGCAAGATAGAAATAGGTCGATAGTTGCTCGGATCATCTTTCAGTCCAGATTTGAAAATTGGAATAACATTTTTTAATTCATCGGGAAATATTCCTTGTCTAATACTGTTATTAATTATGCTAGCAATCATTGGGGTCACAAAGTCACCACACGATTTTATTATTTTTGGACCTAGTTCATCTAGTCCAGTGGCTTTATTTGCATCTAGTTTATCAATAATGTTTTTAACTTCAAATGCAGAAATGCTTTCAATTTTGAATTCTTTCCATTTCAATTTATTATCTAACTTATCCTTCAATATTTTAAATTTGTCGTTAGATAACTGTACTTTTTCGACAATATTAGAAATGTTTACAAAATGTTTGTTCAATTCATTTATAATATTAGCATGATCAGTAAATGTAGTATCACCAAAAGTGAGCCGTTCGGGAATAAGTACATTTTCCTTTTTACCCAAATTAGTTAAATCATTAATATTTTGCCAAATATATTTTGGATTTTTCTTTCATTTATTGCATTATTAAAGACATTCTTTTTGTTTTTCTTAATCTCTGAATTTATTTTATTTCGTAATAATTTATATTCATCGAAATCTCCATTTTTGTGATATTTATCTCTTAAAATATCATTGCTTTAATTTCATCAGTGAACCATTTATGCTGTGCATCAAATTTAATTCTCTTTTCTTTTATTGGAGCATGTTTGGTAATAATATCTTTTAGTATTGAAAAAAAGGTTTGTAAAGCTAAATTTGGATGAACAATATACTCTACAGATTCTAGAGAAGATCGAGCTGAAAAGATTGTTCATTAAATGTCTTGAATGATCTATACTTCATTGTCTTATGAAAACCACGTTTAATTCGTGACTTAACTGTTCTAATAAAACAGACAGGGAAGTGATCACTTATTGATCAATTTGATACAAATATATAACAGACATGTGTATGACTATTCACACTGCCATAAATATGATCAATAATTGTTGCACTAGTTTTAGTTGTTCTTGTTGAGGTTTCAATGAATTGCCTAAGACCAAATTTTGATATTAAATTAGACCAATTTGTATTATCGAACTTATTTCTGAGTTTATCAGGCATAAAATTAATATTTATATCGCCTAGAATATAGTACTCAGAATATTTTGAATCAATTTCATCGAGTTGCTGTTCGTATTCAACAATCCATGATTGGCGTACTTTTGGAGGGCGGTATACATAGTTTACTAGAAACGTTTTTGTATTAGGGTAGTTTATCTCTATCCAAAGAGATTCTAAATTTTTATTTTCTAGGTCATTACGACGTTTGTAGGGCACTTTCTCATTTATGAAAACTATCAACCCCCCTCCGTTCCTTCCATTTCTATCCTTTCTTTCAAAAACAAAGTTTTCTGTTTTCAAATTATTATTATAAATATTTTCATTTAGATATGTTTCACAAATACCAAAGATATCTGGTTTGTTCATTTTTCCTAGATGATATCTGATTTCATCCATTTTTGGCATCAAATGTTGTATATTGACGAACGCAAACCGCAAGCCATTAGAACAATAGTCAAAAGTGTTGATATTGTTTTGATTTGTAACATCGTTTCCATTTCCAGGTTTATATAAAGTAGTAAGCTTTTTCTTGTTTACATTATATTCTAAACTAAGTAGTCTTCTTTTAAAATAGCTATTAAAAGTATTGAAAAATAAATTATCAACAAAACACGATTTATATCGATAATAACGATACAAATTTGATAGCAGTTTAAAAATTAAAGTGTATGTATGAACGCTACAGCATAATTTAACAACGCTTATAAATGCCATTATCCATATATATTGGTAAAATGAATAGCATATAATCGATATTACTTTATCATATTGTTCTCCTGTTTCCGATGTACATAGATAATGTACTTTAAAAGACTCACATGCATTTTTAAGACTAACGCTGTAACTTATATTACAAACCTCATAAAATTTGTTAGATAAATTGTTAAAGTTATTTTCATAAAAACATTTACATTTGTATGAATTACAATCATAAAATAAACTAATCAAAACCCATACCTAATTTCTGAGCTATACATAGTGTCATATGAGTGCCAGTCAAAAATAGCCTAATGTGAATAATGCATATGTCTATATAGTGGAGTTTTTCCATCTCGTCGGCCAGGGGGTTGATTTCATCAATAATCGAGTCTTCTGCTATTTATAACATCATTTGTAAGTCTGCACTGAGCCGTCACGTGATTATTACGTCCACAGTTGTCGCAATGAATCCTGCCGTAGAGCTGATGGCGCCGACCCATGTGCCTGTCCGACTCCCTTATTTGTTTATAGTCACTACCTCCGTTTGCACGTGTAAATCGCGGCATTCCGGTACCACTTGCCGAGCGCGGCGTTCCGATTGCATGTGTAAAAAGATGCGTCTCATTAACCTAGCGTTTTGGCGGAATAATTTTAAGCACTTAATTTATTGCCATCACCAGTGTTCTAGATCCAGTTTCATTAAGGTGAATACCACCACGGTGGAAGAACAGCTTAACGACCCTCCGTCTCCGTACACGAACGATTTGTACACATCAATAAGAGTCGCGTTGATTGACGTACATATCGCACGGATTTCATCATTTAGATGCGCGACGTCTACGTCAGATCTTGGACAAATTGTACACAAGTATACACGGATTTCTTGTTTCTGGAGACTTGTAACAGTTTCTATAATATCATCACATGTTGTGGAAAGTGAAGCTTTGGAAGAGACGTCATTTCCGCCTACATGAATCATTACGTTTTTACATCCATTAATATTCCAGTGACGGACCCGTGAAAGCGCGTCACTGGCTCTAGCTCCGCGGATGCACCCAGTTCTTACATCTGAACGGAGGCCTTTCTCTTTTATTCCTTTCAGTATTGAGTCTCCGAGAATGACAGTATCGGATTTTTGTTTGTACGGAGTCTTAGCATTTGTGGAAGTTTGTTCATGACCGTCATGGAGTTCTGGATTCCGAGTTGTGTGAACAGGGGGGGGGGATAATATTAGGTGTTTCAGTTTCTGTGTGTGAAATATTGTGTCCTTTGTCGTGGAAGTGTTTACGAATGTCATGAACAGACTGTACTTTCTTCAGCAGTGTTTCTGAATATTTGGCGATGTCATTATCTAATTTCAAAGTGCTATCGCACAACGAATCAACTCGATCATTAGTATTAGAATTTATTTGCGATACTTGCCGTTTTGTGCTGATTATTTCATCTCGTAATTGGCCTACTTGATTTTGGTAGCCCAACGCTTGATCAGTAAGAGAAGCCTTCACTATTTTCAGTTGAATTTGTATATCGCGTACCAAATCAACGATGTAATTACTGTTTATACCACACTGTATTTCAGTCTGTACCGAAATATTAGATATACTATTGGTATTATCAGTGTTAGGATTGTCACTGTCTGATTAAGAAATAACATCGACTTCATATTTCCGATCCTTAAAGATCGTTCAGCACGACATTATTGTTGTGCTTGTGGTATTTTAGTTCTTTCTATTTGGCTATTTTCTTGTTGGGTGATTCCAGTATTCCTCACTTAAATACTGTTGAATCACCCTTAGGATATGTGGCCTGCTTTTTAAATTTGTCTTTTAACGTCTTATCTGTGATATGCAGGCTTCATAACGTCTGATCCCCTTTAAAAATTCCATTTTATTTAGTTCCGCCCATTGTTTTCTCGTTTAGGGCACACGCATTTTTTTACTTGGGGACCATATGCCGCTTTTCATGGAATGGAACGTGTCACATTTAAGGTTCCATGATAACCGCCATATGAACACATCTGCGGATGTTTCAAAATTCTAAATTGTACCAGTTCATGTTAAATGTTGAATTCTGCTTAAGCCGGTGCTAGGGGGCGTGGACGGTAGTTTGCACTTGACAGTACCGTCCATGAACAGGCTCAATCAAACCGAGCCTGCAACATTTTCAATTTTGCCGTGTTGGGTTTTCTTTGGGAATTCTTATTTTCTCTATTTCAGTTGAACTATTACACTCTATAGACAACGGTGAGCATTTGCTTGGTTCTGACTCACACTTTTTATTATTAAGATGCTTTGAAATCAACTGTCTAATGTTGTTATTTAGATTCCCTACGGTACATGTTCCTTTTTGAACTTCGTACTCTATGCAATGTAGAATATCGTAAAGCTCATTGCTCATAAAATGTCCTGTATCCCGGCCATTGATAAGAGCAGACGATATTTTGTGGTACATATTTAAAGTAAACATACTTGCACGCCCGTTTGACATTTTATATATGGTTTCAACGAGGTTCCCTTTGTTGTCACAAACTGGTATGATTTTCTTCGTATAGTTCACTTTATCAGAGGAATAATAGCATTCAGTTGCGTATTTGAAAATTCATACATACCAGTGCTCATTTTTAGTCTCACTCCTCCTCCGGTTTCTGTCACCAAAAAATCTTCCTGATCATTCGCAGCAAGCTTTTTCCTCAATTTTTTATCTCTATTTAGTGAATAATCCTTAATCTCGGTGGAAATGTCATGAGTTTTCTCATCATTTGCCTCCTGTTTGTCCACTTTCGGTTCAGAATTTTCCAGCGCAAATTCAATTTTGGCTGACATTGTCCAAATAACTCTCAAAATTAGAATAATTTTGATATATTCTAGAAGATCGAGAAAATCTGCATCAAATCACATCGTGCCCGGTAGTACAGTCCCTGAGGACCTTTTGTGTGCAAAAAAGGTCCATGGATAAATGATACATCAATTTAAAGCTAAATGTTTGAAGATTACAAAAATTTTGGGTAGACATGTCAAATCATGGTACGTTTTGAGAAATCCAAGATGGCCGCCAAGATGGCCGCCAATTTATTGAAAAATGGCTAATACACATTTTATTTGATAAAATTAGTTATTTTTTGTACTTATTTCAGTAAAAGTGATGTAAGAACTTCGTATTCAGTTGGATCAATGTGAAAATGAGCACTTTTTTAAATTTATTATATATTATCTGGATTTCTTAGTTGAATTCTACAGAAAATTGCATAAAAATATAGCTAAATTACGGTATGGGGTTGAAATTTTTACCTATTAGTCCAAGCAAAGTGAATAAATTGAATATTTTAACCATCTATTACAACAACATGGACAACCTCTATCCAATAATACCATTGTCTATGTCTTCGGTCGAGTAAAGACCTTGATTCTTATTCATTCAAAGTGGGTGGGGTAAATGAACATTGTACCACAGTTTCTAGTAAACATTTTGTTATGATTATTGATACTTAAAATAGGCAACATGTATTGCTCTTTTGCATGTTCATGAATCTATAAACACTTTTAAAGTATATATTTGATATCTGCATTCTTGCAAATCATATTTGATATTTTCGTTGCCATGGCAACAAGGTGCTGAGAAACGCAAAATGAAAGATACCAGGAGCATGAATGGCCTTAACGTTAAGCATTGCAAGTATGTACATGGACTCACTGACATGATCATACATTACACAAACTCAAGACAAATAAACTGGACAAATTTACACTGTTACTATGGTAACAAATTTAAAATATAAAGGAGTTAATTCCAGGGATAACTTATGCTTAAAAACCTTAATACATTTCAAGAACTCTTATAACACAATTTTCGTTTTTGTCAAACCATTTTTTTCATAGTAACAAAACATGACTAATGGATATGTTACTATGGAAACGTGTACACATACATTCGCCTGCACATACGCGTGCATATACACATTACATATTTGTATATATATGTATATAACATATATATAATATTGTTTTAATATATAGATAAATACACAACTATATATACATATATATTTGAATGGTTAAAATTAAAAAGGGAAAGATAAATAAATGAATGTAATACTCACTAGAAATAAGATAACTTTAGCTTAAGCTGTAAAAAGTTACCTCCCTTTGTTTACTATTCACCATTTGTAAAACAGCAGACGACGAATAACTGGTGCTTATTTTCGTTGGATATTAATGCTCTGGGTATGTATTATTTTATTGTAATAACTTTTCTATCATCAATTTCATTAAAATAAATAGAAATTATATTTATTTCAAAAATTTTGTAATGCCAATGGCTCCTGCTCAATTTTTTTTCAAAGTGTAATAGTTTTCGGATGTGCACTTTTCGGATAAAATATCAGACTTAAGCAGTATTTATCTTTTTTGCAGGTTCGGCAGCTGGTGTTATATTAAAATTTCCTATATGGAGATATAAGAAGATGCAGCTTGATGAGAAAAGGTTTGTGTTTCATTATATATAAAATATTTGATCTTACACTTGTACAAATATACAAAACAAAACAGCAATTTATTCATTTTAAGGTACAAAAATATTATTTAATACAGTCTTGTATATAATTACTCAGAACATAACCATGTTCTTCTGTAAAGTATTACTGTATTATCATGGTCTTTACATATGAATCATTATATCATTATATCATTAAACATTGTACAATGTGACATCAATAATTGTCAAATAACTTCATTTTGTTCTTTTCTTTACAGCATGATTTGGTTGTTATCACCTGATAAACTTAATGATGTGTGAATGTATGCAGCGGAATTTTTATGTTGGGGCTTTTTCTTCTTTCTAAAATAGACGCAGCAGATATTGTTACAAAGGTTTGTGATACATTGTCTTTTGTTTATAGAGAAATATTACATGCTTGTTAGCTACACAATACAAAACATGAATGGAAATATTGCATAAAAGAAATAATTTTATTTAACTAAATGAAATAACTTTATATACATTAACATCACTGTTTCGTGTAAATTTGGTTATAGCTTGTTATTCGTCCATGCATTTTTGTTGATAATACTGTGCTATAATATAAACTTTTTCTATCAATCTATGTAATGGTTTTATAGCAGCTGAACTTAAATGTATTTATCTAATATGACTTAATAGACGACTGCATGAACAAATAAAAGGATGCATTAATGCTCCGTCTTTACAAAACAATGTATCACAATACAAACAATGTTTTGCATAAAAATATTTCTAAAGATATTTTAAAGAAATAACTCTATTATGGACTTATTTGTAGATTGCCCAAGCATGTGGAATATTATTTCTTTCTGTTATTGGTACTGGACTTGATGCAAACAAAGTTCTTACAGCTAAATGGTACACATAAAGTTTCCTATCATGTGAGTGAATGTATAAGTAACAACAATTTAATGTTTTGATACAAGTTGATTGACGTATCAAAAATAAGAATATAATGTAACTTTGATATGTTTTAATTCGTCCTTCACAATGACGTCTGTATGTTAAAACGCACGTTTGTTAATAAAAAGTATTAAACATGTTGTAGGTTGTTATGCATACTTTATGTTTGATTTCGGTTTAACTGAATGCAATTATCAAAAAATATTTGATTTCCGTGTTATAGAATGCAATTATCAAAAATATTTGTAAACACTAATATCTTGTTTCATTGACTATGAAAAAAAATGCAAAAATTATCATTAGTTTTTTATGTTTTTTTTTCTTTATTCACAGGTACATAAAACCACTTTCAAATGGAACATATTCCTAAAAAAAAGCCAAGACTTTTATTCAGCGATTTTGATGTAAATAAGTGCATTATATGCCAACATGAGATTGCAAAGGCAACAACAAGTTCTATCAATGGCCGTATGGCAATCAAAAATGCTGCCAAAATCAGAAATGATGCTGTTCAGGATAGACTGTTAAGATTAGAAAATGATTATTTTGTTTATCATGTGTCCAATGAATGTTACAAGTCATACACACTTAAAAAGACCCTATCTCTTGTAACCAAAAACTCCTGCACTTATATAAGTGATGACAATAATAATAATAATGAATGTAAAACACCAAAACGTGTATGTCGTTCTAATGTAAAACCATTGACTAAAGTATCTCCTGATGAAAATCAAAACAAAATTACGTGTATTATTTGTAACAAGATACGTCATAAAGGTGAACATGAAAAATCTAAAATTTCTGGTAGTTCTATGGCCAGAAAATTTTTGCATGCCACAATTTATTTTAAAGATGAGGTTTATATCAGAACATGCAATTTACAAGATGAATATAGTGTTTTTGGTGCAAATTTATTTTACCATAAAAAATATATGCGTAAATATGTAAAACACTATGATGAAAAGCAATCCTGTATACAGAACTCAAATGAGGGTGTCAAATCAGTCAGAGAAAAAGTATTCATTGCGGGTATAAGTGAAATACACACAATACTGAAAAGTGGAAACACTATACATCTGAGTGACATCAGACAAAAATTAAATCAAACTCTTGAGGAAAACAGCTTCTTCTCGAACAGAGATTTACGGATGCTATTGATGGATCATTATGGAGATGATGTATTTTTTGTAAATCACCTCACTCAAAGAAATCGGCAACTGTTAAACTACATTCTGCAAATACAGTTGATACAATTCATTCTCTAGAAATTGTCGAAGATGCTGCAAAGCTACTCCGGGACGAGGTTTTTTGTACTGATTTCAACCTTTCTGATAAATTTGGTGACTCTAATGATATAAAACAGTCTTGGACTGGTACAGGTATTCCTACTGCATGGTGTACATTTTTAAAAGTTCTTTTTAACTTTAAAGACAAGAGCGAATGTAGCTCAAATTCTCAGGAAATTGACAAGAAATGTGATGCAAATTTTCAATGTGATGACAGCAGGAAACGTTCTGATTTTTGTCTTAATTTTGAAGATCAACTAGAAGAAACTGATGACATAGATGATAATGGCTTTGATGATTCTGATGAAGAAACAGATGGTGGAGAAAAGCTTGAAGTCAATGACAGGAAAACAACAAGAATGAAAGCTTTGTTTCAAATAGTTTATTTTAATGTCCATAGTGGACGAAAAAGAACACCACTACACATAATGAACGCCCAATCAATATATGACAAATGTAAGAGCAGGGATCTTATCACTTCGTTAAATCACTTTGGATTGTCAATAAGTTACAATGAGCTACAAAAGTACCATAAGGATATTGCAAGTTACGTGGTCAGCACAAGTAAGGGGTCTGTACCAATACCTTCTAATTTTGATACACAGACCTTCACAATAGCAGCTTTTGATAATTTTGATCATGAAGAGGCAACACTTTCTGGTATTGATGGAAGTCATGATACTGTTTCAGTTCTTTTTCAGAACAAGTCTACAGTTAATACCAAAAAACCTACACTGTCCGAAATTGGCATTGTCCATGGTTCTAAACCATTTCAAGAACAATTGAGATGTCAAAGTCTTCAACCATATACTAGACCTTTTTCAAAACCAGACCTGAAAGTGAACTTCATCCTTGATGACACCATCTCTAACGGGAATGCAAATATGTTGTCTTACTTTAGAAAACAAGATGTTGCATGGACATTAACTAGACTTGATTTGTCAAAATTTTCCAAATCCGTAATTGATTATAACGAAAGAGAGCAAGTAGTACCATCTTGGAGTGCATTCAACTCTTTAGTATCACAAGAAAATATGAAACAGAAGATTGTTGGATTTTTGCCAGTGATTCCATACCCTGTTACTGATTACCAAACAGTTTACACCTCCTTAAGAAATTTTCAAGACGTACTTAAACAATTAAATCAAACTCACCTGCCAGTTACATGTGATGAAGGGGTTTACCACATAGCCAGAGAAATTATAATGGAAAATCCTAAGGACTTTGACAACATTGTGCTTTGTCTAGGATCCTTTCACATGGCTAAAGTATTTCTGGGTTGTATTGGCAAGTATCTCCGCAATAGTGGCGCTGAAAATATTTTGACGGAAAATGCAGTGTTTGGACCAAACGTTGTTCATTCTGTACTGAACGGGTCTCATTATGTACGGTCTTTCAAAGGAATGTTGTTACTTTGCGAAGCAATGGAGCGACTTCAATGGAATAATTTTTTAGAAACTTCTGGAACCAACCATGACCAATTACAACCACTGTTTGATCTTAGAGAGTCTGTTTCCAGGAAGGAATCACAAAGAAGCATTTGTCATCTTGAAAACTTTTTAAAGTCGTCTTCAAGCTTGTTTGAAGATTTTGACCTATACCGTTCTGAAAGATCTAAGACAAGCGAAACATTTAGATACTGGGATCATTTCATTGAAGTTGTTAGGCTCCTACGCAATCTTGTAAGAGCAGATCGGGAAGGTAACTGGTTTCTTCATTTGTCAGCAGTTCAGTCTATATTGCCATATTTTGCAGCCTTTGACAACGTGAACTACTTACGATGGTGCTCGGTATACCTTGAAGACATGAAATTGCTCCCTGACACTGCTCCTGAAGTCTTTCACAACTTTTGCAATGGACAATTCGTTGTCAAACAAACAACAGGCAAATTCAGGGCAGTAGGTGCAGATCAGAGTTTAGAGCAAACCATTAACAGAAGTCAGAAAAGTAGCGGTGGAATCATAGGAACAACTAGAAAGAAAGATTTCGTGACCGAATGGGAGATAATATACCATGAGATGTTAGCTGTTTGTAATTTGCACCGAGAAATAAGTGGAACAAAATCATTACAGCATGAATTAACGGTTCATCATGAGTTTTCGACATCTGAGATTGATGCCAGAGAAAAAAATATTTCTAACATGATGGAATACATAGAGCACTATGAAAATCCATTCAATGTCCAACATGACACAGAAATGAGGTTACATAATATAATTACACAAGAAGTCATGAACGATGAAATTCGACAAAGTTTAATGGAAATTAAAGAAAAGGGTATAGAAGTCTACGCTTCATTTAGACAAGAAAGATTAATAAATAAGACAGTTCGACTCTATGAGCCAATTCACAGACAGAATGTTAAAACGTTCAGCTCAATTAATACAGATTCAAATTCAAAGGTTAAATCTAAAGAAAAAAAAACATGCAGATTTAGCTACTGGTCATAGGTATCTCGAAATTTGTCAAGCAAGAGGCCATTCCACCAAGGAACTATTCAAATATGATTTAGTTGAATCAAACTGTCTTTTTGACCAAAATGGATTAATGAGGAAAACGTCAAAAAGTGACTTGTGTCGTCAGTTAGAAAAATATGTTGTCAACAATGACGAAACTTCCCCTGCAAGATCTGATAATGCAAAAATCGTATGGCTGGTAGATGTTATGGCTAATATCAGAAAGGTTAACCTGAGGAATTTGAGCACATTTGGCAATCTATGTGAAGCTTTTTTTCATATGATCATTGCCATTTGCTACAACGCATTGAGAATAGATTTCGTGTTTGATTCATACATTGACAATTCCGTCAAAGACACAGAGCGGTTAAGACGTTGCAAGAAAAAGCCGATAGAGATCAATATAATCACATTGGATACACCTTTACCTGTAAATATTGACACATTCTGGTCATCTGGGAAAAACAAAACAAAATTACAAAGTCTTATAAGACAATTGATATTGGACAATGCAAAGACAGAAACCATTGAATTTGTTGTAAGTGGAACATTGCAATCACAGTCATCTGAGCATTGTGAGTCCCTATTCAAAGACGTGAAAAGACCAATTCCTGAACTGGATTTAAGTATAGAAGAGGCTGATGTTCGTCTCATTCCACACGCATTACATGCAACCCTGCAAGGCGGGAAACGCTGTGTTCTCCTCTCCAACGACACCGATGTGATGGTTTTAGGACTGCATTTTTACAATAAGCTAAAGTCAAATGGCTTACATGACTTGTAGATACGGGCAGGCACAGGCAATTCTACTCGTTTCATACCTCTGCACCAAATTGCCATTGGGGAACCACAATTATGTGATGTTCTTTTAGCAGCACATATATTAACAGGATGTGATATGACCAGTAAAGTTGGTACAAAACTCTCTGCAATCAAAGCAAAACCTGAATTATACTTAACTGACTTTAGAGAAAATGCAATTTTGAATGCAGAACAATATCTTGTCAATGTCTTAAGGCAAAATACTACATGTACAACAATGGATGAATTGAGATTTTATATTTACCATACAGGTAAAGCAATTAATCTGTCTGATCTGCCTCCCACCAGCACTGCTATTCGTAGCCACATTTTAAGAAGTTTGTTTGCTTATTTTATGCAGACAAAATGTCTCAATGAATTTAATATCAATCCAAGAGAGTTTGGCTTTGAAGAGATAAATGGTTGTTTAATGCCAAGTGTTGTTCCTTCACCTATCCCAAGAAGTCTTGTGCAAGTATGTAACTGTAAATTATGCGCAACAAAGAGGTGCTCATGTAGAAAAGCTGGCATTCAATGCTGTATTTATTGTGTGTGCAAAAGCAACAACTGCAATACACAGTGCAAAAACCCTAATGTCATTCTGAAAGTACCAATTGTTATGTAATTTGTTGCAACAAGAGTTGTAATCTTTCACATAAGACCTAATTGTTAAATAATTTGTTGATACATTAGGTTTTATCGTTCTGTAATTTGTGATGACAATTTATTCAAATGTTCTGTAAATTGTTGTGACATAGAAAAAATATGCGTAATGTGTTATCATATCAGAAGTAATTGTTCTGTAATGTGTTGTGACATAAGATACAATACAATTGTTGTGCAATTTGGTATGATATTATACATACAATTGTTCAGTAATTTGCTGTTTCATTAAAATTAATAAGTATCTTGTTAGATATAAGATGCAATTGTTCTGTTATTTTGTGTTAGAAATAGACCCATTTGTTTTGAAATTTATTTTGGCATTATGATGAGATCAAATTGTTTTGTTAAAGTAACAACCACAGCTGTGCAATGCAAACATCTTTACGCCCAGTTGTTATTAATTTTATTGTACCATTATATCTAATTCTTCTGTTGATTTTTATTGTTGATGGTTGAATAATTACATCCAATTGTTCTGTAATTGAAAATATTTTAGACACATTTTGTTCAGTACTCTAAGTATATTGTAAGGAAAGGTTGGTGTGGATATTTATGCGCTAAATGAGTATGTACTTGTATGTTAACATTGATTGATTATGTACAATTTGTTGCTGCTAACCTTTTGCGATATGAATTGCATACACTGTGATACAAAATGTCATACAATATGTGAATTTGTACAATATTGCTGTTAATCACTTATTTTTTTATCATATGACGCTATTATACTTTATATTGTTAAACTTTACCTCGAGATTTTATTTGATAGCTTACTTGTTTTATCAGTTACAATGTGTAACATGACGGTAATTTTTGTACAATTATACAATGAATGTTTGTTTGACACTCGTTTAAAGAAAGATGCAAATACGACATTTAATTGCAAAAACTTTTATGTATACGGGATATATTTTGTTACATGTTCATCTATAGCAACCTAGTTTATAAATCTAATACTGGTATCAGTAAACAGCAATGCTCTATAAAAAATCTGTTTAAATTATTTGATTTAATAAAATGTACTTGACTATACTATTGATAGATCCCTACTCTGACATTTCTTTTGAAACAACAAACATTAGCATGTGCTCTTTTGTTTACAAATATGTTGTGGTGAAATTGTGGTGAAATTCTTGTTGTATCCACTAATCTGATAATTAGAATTGGACAGGCAGGGATCTATGCATTGACAAAATTCTAAAAATTTGTCGAATCAATTCATCAGTAGAAATCAATTCATATCTATCAAATAAAAAAGTCTTTGCAAACTTACAAGCTTTTTTGTCTTTTATGTTACCATGGAAACAGTGTAAATTTGTCCAGTTAATTTGTCTTAAGTTTGTGCAATTGTATGATCATGTCAGTAAGTCCATGTACATACTTGCAATGCTTAACGTTAAGGCCATTCATGCTCCTGATATCTTTCATTTTGCGTTTCTCAGCACCTTGTTGCCATGGCAACGAAAATATCAAATATGATTTGCAAGAATGCAGATATCAAATATATACTTTAAAAGTGTTTATATATTCATGAACATGCAAAAGAGCAATACATGTTGCCTATTTTAAGTATCAATAATCATAACAAAATGTTTACTAGAAACTGTGGTACAATGTTCATTTACCCCACCCACTTTGAATGAATAAGAATCAAGGTCTTTACTCGACCGAAGACATAGACAAGGATATTATTGGATAGAGGTTGTCCATGTTGTTTGTAATAGATGGTTAAAATATTCAATTTATTCACTTTGCTTGGACTAATAGGTAAAAGTTTCAACCCCATACCGTAATTAAGCTATATTTTTATGCAATTTTCTGTAGAATTCAACTAAGAAATCCAGAAAATAAATAATAAATTTAAAAAAGTGCTCATTTTCACATTAATCCAACTGAATACGAAGTTCTTACATCACTTTTACTGAAATAAGTACAAAAAATAACTAATTTTATCAAATAAAATGTGTATTAGCCATTTTTCAATAAATTGGCGGCCATCTTGGTGGCCATCTTGGATTTCTCAAAACGTACCATGATTTGACATGTCTACCCAAAATTTTTGTAATCTTCAAGCATTTAGCTTTAATTGATGTATCATTTATCCATGGACCTTTTTTGCACACAAAAGGTCCTCAGGGACTGTACTACTATGTGTTTTTAATTGAAGTTATCAGGAGCGAGCATATTAAACAAAAATAGTTTTATTTTATAGAATATAGCACGGAAGACAAGAATCAAAGAAATAAAATCGTGTCAAACTTGTTCAAATAGAATTTTTGAAAACTCCAATGTCTTTTATATAGCTCTTGCACCAAATCCCTCCTTTTTGAATGTCACCACAGCTTTTAATTTTAAAATCTTCTGCTATAAAAGTATGATAAAATATTGGTCATTAACAACTTAAGTATTTAACTTATTTAAGTGTAAACGACTCTAATGATGAATTGCCATAAATAAGAAGAAAATATTTTACAAACGCCATAGTGTGTTACATTTTAATTGTCAATATCGCTTCACTGGTAGTCAGTACAAACCTTTACAACATGTTTATTGTAATATATTAAAACAGCAGCCTATAACATTTTAGTTTAAGAGGCATATTGTGATTCAGAATGAATAAAACTTA